>NC_084597.1:44967130-45069630 GCF_033807715.1 Cololabis saira | reverse complement strand
TTGATGTTTACAGTTCATAAGTATATTGAACTACTTACCTAAGTACCTACCTGAAGTGCCTTGAACCAACTGTGAACACTTATTTAGAAACCCAGCATTGGATTGAGAGAGTATTTCACTGTGGTTTTCATGAATATGTTGTAAAATGTATATATTTGTGTTCATTGTTAACTAAATATTGTTATTTTGTAACATTGTTTGTTGAATATATTGTTGAATTATTTGAATGTTAAGAATAAACTAATATCTGACTGAAACACCATGTTTGCCTCATGTTAAATATATGTTATATTCATGCATTAGGCCGCCTGCGTAGGACCAGTAATATCTGCAAACTGCTCCTTGACAAATACCGGTAATTTTATAATAGTGGCATACTCTGGCCTACACTATCTGTTGCAAATCAGCTGTTCCAAGGGACAGTTTACAAAAGAAACTACTTGAAAGGTGAGAGAATAGTTGTCAAATGTCCATGTGTGGATTGACTAAGGAATAAGGAATAATTCACTCAAAATGCATAATTATGTAGTTGTCTCACCCTATAGTCTGTGGGCCAGTATTGATTGCAAAATCTGCACCTCTTCTGTGGCTAATGTTAATTTCATAATGATCCTTACTCCCTGAAGTGAAGCAGCAGAAATTAAGTGACAATGTGCAAATACTACTGGCCCATTTTTGGGTAAACTAAATATGCAGAAGTAGTCTTACATGTCACTGTTTATAACACAGGGCGTTTATCCTTTGCTGGACAGGCCGTTTAAAAAAAAAATAAAAATTGGGGCATAAATTGAGAGTATACCCACTTCTTCAGGGACCACTACACCACTGGGGTCAGGGGGACCCAGGCCGACCCACAGAGACCCGGCCGGACCCCAGCCGGACTGGGGTTACCTAACCCTAACCCTAACCGGGAACTCCTGGACTGCACCCCGGCCACAGGGACCCCCATTACCTCCCAGCACCTCCAGGGACCCCACACACATCCCCGGGAAACACCACACCCATCCCCGCCAACCACCGCACTGCACCCCGGCCAGACCCCCACACCGGGAGCCAAAGCCCTCAACCCGGCGCTCCGGCCGAGCCCGGGGACCCGCACTTACGCACCCCTCCGACCGGCCACCCCTGAGTGATAGAGCCCAGCCCACGGGCCTGGAGGAGAGGCCCCTGGTACCCCCCGGGGACCTCGTGCCCGTGGTACCGCGGACAGCGCTCTGCAGCCCATGTAGGGACTTAGAAACTTTTCCAACACGTGCCTCGTGTATGTGGTACCATGGACAGCACTCTGCAGCCCGTGTAGGGACTTTGAACGTGCCTCCTGCCCGTGGGCAGCACTCTGCAGCCCGCGGGCAGCACTCTGCAGGGGACTCTCAACATTTTTCAAACATTTTTAAACACTTTTCATGCCCGTGGTACCATGGACAGCGCCAGGACCGGCAGACAAAGCTTGGATCGAGGGCTGACTTTCAATAGATCGCAGCGAGGTAGCTGCTCTGCTACGCACGACACCCTGACCCAGAATCAGGTCGTTTGCATGGGATTTAGCACCAGGTTCTCCACAAACATGCTTTGCGCAATGGGAGAGGGGCGACCATCCTTCGGGAAAAAGCTGTAGGATCTGAGTGGTCACTGTTACCACATAAGAACTTTGTCCAGATTGCTGTCCCTGACATAAATAAACTATTACTATCTCTGCCAATTGAAAAACCTGCTGGAACAGACAACCTAGATGGTAAACTGCTACGACTTGCTGCAGCTTACATATCAACTCCCATTTGTCACATCTTTAATAGATGTTTTACTAACGGGGTTTGATCAAGGATTTGGAAAGAGGCTAAGATAATTCCAATACCAAAGGACAATAAATCTAACTTCACAGATGCTAACAGCCGTCCAATAAGCATACTTCCTGTCTTAAGCAAATTATTAGAAAAGATAGTTTTTAAACCAATCCAAAATTATTTTATCATAAGCAGAGGTGTCAAGTAACGAAGTACAAATACTTCGTTACCTTACTTAAGTAGAAATCTTTGTTATCTATACTTCACTGGAGTAATTATTTTTCCAACGACTTTTTACTTTTAAATTTTCACGCAATTATCTGTACTTTTTACATTAAAAAAAAAACAGCCTCGTTACTCTATTTCATTTCGGCCTTTAAATAAAAACTATCCAGTTAAATTGCTCCATCCGGATAGAGTGAATTTGGTTGTGGTTGTTTCAGATGTTCTTGTCCAGTTTTGTTCTTACATCCGTTCCCTCAGATTCCTGCAACTAAACTTGGATGTACATTCCAATAAAGGTTAGGATAAATGATAACATGCCTCTGAAGTTTGACTTTTTGCACCATTACAATACTTATAGGAAACTAGTCATCATATCTCCTGCTCTCTGAAACACATGTTAATGCTCAATAGTACACATATATGCTTCTTTAATATATTTGCATTATACTAAGATGCATTCATTTTCAATGGCTTTTGTCCTTAATGGCTTTTTCCCCCTTACATTACTTTTACTTTTATACTTTAAGTAGTTTTGAAACCAGTACTTTTATACTTTTACTTGAGTAAAAAACTTGAGTTGATACTTCAACTTCTACAGGAGTATCTTTAAACTCTAGTATCTATACTTCTACCTGAGTAATGAATGTGAGTACTGAAGACACCTCTGATCATAAATAATGTGATCACAAGTTCACAGCATGCATACAGAGAGTGTCATTCAACCACCACAGCTCTAGCCCAGCTAACTGATTAGTACTGAAAGTACTTGATGGTATATCCATCCATTATCTTTACCCGCTATATTCTTTGCAGGGTCACGGGGGTCTGCTGGAGCCTATCCCAGCTCATTTTCAGGTGAGAGACAGACCCCTGGACAGGTCAAAACACAATTTTTATAATCTGAAACTTTCAACGATAACCCGAGTTTCAGTGGTAAACAGTTTGGCCAGTATGGGGACTGACCCCATGACCTTGGGGTTATTAGCACCAGAATCTGACATTCTGAGCTAACCAGCCTTCATGGTGAGTGTTTCTTTTTCGTATGTACGTATGTACGTATGTACGTATGTATGTACGTATGTATGTGCATGTTTGATCCAGGCCTGGTTTACAACATCTTGAATTACATGCACAGTCTCCCAAACCAAGTAGAGACCTTTTTAAGTGAGGTCAAACTTGGAAAGTAAGTGACTGTCAGAAACACCACGTAAAGAAATACACATTTGGTCAAGAAGAATTGGAGGAGTATCCCACCTTGTGGCACGAGTGAAGAACAGCAAAGCATTAAAGTGACTAAAAGGAGAAGAACCAGACACTACCTTTTTTTTAAGCTATATGTCATTTTTCCATTTCACCACCATAGTTAAACCATGAATGAATGAGACACATATCATCTTTTTCTCATCCAGAGACAGATGAGTCTAGAGGCTCTGCTGGGATTTGAACCCAGGATCTCCTGTTTACTAGACAGGTGCTTTGACCAACTAAGCCACAGGGCCTCCACAACCTCTAGAACAGTAAGTTCTAGTGTCCTACCTCACATTCACTCTTTACAGGTCACTTGAACCAATACAAAACAGGTTCAAGTGACTAAGATCAGGGTTTGTGTTTGTTTTTTTTTTTTTTTTTACGTCATTTTTTTTCATGATTTATTTTTAGCTCTGTCTGCGTCTGCGTGGCATTGTCAAAAGATGTGATGAGAACTAGTAAGAAGGAGTTCTATTTATAAACTCTGTTACAAGCTTGTTGATGGAATGGAATGGTTCATGCTTGGTGGAATGGTTGTGCATGTTTGCAGGCTGGAGCCTTGGGAGCTGCGTTCTGGCCTGTGTTCCTGGCCCCCCTCCCCCCATCCCCGGTCATCCCGTTGCTGCTTCCACATGACTGCTGTGTGCTGCTGACGTCCCCGACCACCCCAGTCTGGCCTTCGGCAGGAGGGCCTTAAGCATGCAAGCTTGCAGGTGGCAAATATTCACGTCAAATAATGACATATATGTGCCAATTATGTAACAATGATATACACTACAAAGGTTTTAAGTCAGCGCTTCCAACCTAAAATCACCAAACTAATCTGTCCACAATAACACATTTCATCTTCCACCTGCAAACCACTGCAGCCGAAGCTAAACAAGTGGCTCTTATGGGGGAAACAATACTAAATAATAATTACAAGATTTAATTCATGTCAAATTTAAATCATATTTTAAATGACTTTATAAAAAAAGGAAAAATATATATCCAGCCACTGTTGTTAAATCTACCAGTTGCAGTAATTATGCCATGTACTTTTTTAAATGACTATTGACAAAAAAAACAAGAAAAGAAACCAAAAAAAAAGCTAAATTGACAGAACTTTTACATAAAACTCAAACACAGGGAGACGGACTGATGTTGCGCTGGACAAACCACCAAATACCAGCAAATAACCAAAAGAAACACGACCAACCTCAATGAGAACTGTTTCCACCACATCCTTAGTGAGAAGATACCAAGCTGAAGGTGAATAACTAACTGACTCGGTCCAGAGGAATATTTACAGATAAATATACTGCTGGTGACGTCATAAAGGATCAAAGGAGGCAAGAATTCCACCGCCATATCAACCTACGTCATATCAAACCTACGTCATATTAGAGACGCCCCACTTCACTCCCACATGTTCACCGGGGGTTGTTGTCACATTGTGAGTGTCTAAAATAAGAGGCTGTGAACGGGTGAATAGGAAAAAGACTAAATCGCTTTGCAGAGCCTATAAGTGGCTGAACTAAAGAAATAAACTATAGGAGCGCCATCCATTTATTTGAAGGAGTAACTCGGTCGTCAAAGGACAGCATACGGATGTTTGTGTTGTTCAGTTCTGATGAAACAAACACAAACGTGACAGTACACTCGGTAAGTGCGTATTCATCGATATCATGTGACGTCACACAGTACTCGCAGCGCCATCTTTAGGACCGACTTTCAGCATGCCGTCTATCTGTTGTGCCGTGGGATGCGACAATAATAAGTCTAAAAAAACGGGATTGACCTTTTATCAGTGCTTTAAGTGGGCCGTGGGATATTGTGATGTTTAAATGTTCTTTTATTTTCTTCCTTTCACTCGTGTTGAAAGCCGGTTGAAAGCGCTGTAGGAAACAGTCATGATGAGGAACGGCTGATCCAGTTAGTTGAAATGAGAATTTATCTATGATTCCTCCTCATTTCACCACAAAAACCACAATAAAGTGGCAGAAATAAATAATATCCTATTATTATAGGTCCCAGAACATCGGACGGGAGGGAGAGAAAAGGTCCTGTAAGTGGGGGGGGGGGGAAAACAATTAATAACTGCGTGTGGTGACGCAATCAAACAGCGAACAGCGTGGAATGAGCGGCGTGTTCGTGGTGTTAAATGCAGCAAACATGCAGCATGTCAGATCATTACTGGGATGTGGGGAAAATGCAGAGGACACGAGAAATGATCCAGGCTGAGTTGGATTTGGGAGAGCCGCTTGGTGATGGAGACGTCACGGGACGCACCGCGCAGGAGATCGGGAGCGCAAGATGAACATTTGCATTAATAATATAATAAATCATATTTTATATTTTATGTTTTAATAAAGTTTTATGGTGACATGATGATATGCTTTTACTTTCTAGAGTAGTAACGTTACTGAAAAAGTGAACTGCCTTCTTACTTTTCATTACATAAACGTATCCTGTGCAGGCAATTCAACAAAAAATGTCACGTGACTGAAATCCATGAATAGAAGACAGTTGTGAAGCCGCAGCTGCCGCTTACGACCATACCGCCATGAACCAGCAGAGGGCGCTGTTGCTACGTTTGGGAACATGTGCACATTCATCCTCGTTTGCAGCAAATCAGCTCCAGCTTCAGACGCGTAGCGTTCAAATGCTCTTTCATGGAGCCTTGGAACGTCATCAAAGAATGTGATGTCTTTGATGACGTCACGAAGAATAGTGGAAGAGGAAGCACACGTAATAGCACACATTAGAGTGAAGATGTATTTCTTTTCTTGTTATTATAAACACCACCAGAAAACCAGACACACACAGCTGTTTAAAAGCACAGCAGAAGTAGTGAAATTATTTTGCCACAGGACCATGAAAATATTATAACTGTAATGGCAATCTAACAACAAAAAAGGCCATGTGAGGGAATTTGAAGACATTTCCAACTCATGCTGGTTCCAAAAAAAGTGGTCCGACAGGGAGCTGCGTTCAACACTTTATTTTACATGTGCAAAGCTTCAAAAAAACACCACCTACAATACCCGGGTGCTGAATGAGAGGTTAAAAAACAAGCTTGTGTATTATCAAAAACAACACATTATGCATTGAGTTGATGTGAAGATGTCTTCCAGCTCAGGAAGAAACATTTTACCAAGCATTCTTATGAGTTATTCCCACTGATTTTAAGACTCTAATACCAATCCAATAACACATGATCTTGCTATCTAATCGTTACATTTTAGCACACAGAAGTTGTCGTGGATGACACTGTATTTAAAGTTTTGTCATGACCAAAAAATACCAAACGCCAGCTTTTCTTCTTGTACGAATGAGTTCCAATTGCTTTCAGTGATATTGATTTAACACATGCATTGGTCTCTATAGCTGTGTTCACACTGCCAGCCCAATATGCAATAACTAGCATACTGCTTGTTGAGCTGCATGTAATTCTACTGAGTGCAAAAGATGATGCATACTGTCTGACTCTGTTACAAGATCTGCCCTTGTGCTCTCAGATGTCTGCCGTCTTCATTGCATCCCGGTCTGAAGGAGGAAGCTTGAAACTGTGAAATCTGACTGGATCACTGACTGGACTGTCGTTGGCACAACAGCTGATGATGTGCAACAAAAGCTTTATTCAACTGGACTCAGTGTCAGTGAGTGTCTTCCTGGAGCACAGGCGTGGGAGGTGGCTTTGTTGGAGTAAAAGGCATCAGGCACACCTGCTGGATTTAAAAAACAATAAGGAAAAATTGCTGAAGGTTTAATTTGTAGAATCGGTATAGAACGTTGTGCGTGAGAGTTGAATGCAAGTGATTGATTTGTTGATGACAATACTGTAAAAGCGCTTATTTGTTAGAGTTGAAGTGCCCTAAGCGCGTGCAAAAAGCTGTAGGATCTGAGTGGTCACTGTTACCACATAAGAACTGTAAGTCTGACTTTGTCCAGATTGCTGTCCCTGACATAAATAAACTATTACTATCTCTGCCAATTGAATAACCTGCTGGAACAGACAACCTAGATGGTAAACTGCTACGACTTGCTGCAGCTTACATATCAACTCCCATTTGTCACATCTTTCATAGATGTTTTACTAACGGGGTTTGATCAAGAATTTGGAAAGAGGCTAAGATAATTCCAATACCAAAGGACAATAAATCTAACTTCACAGATGCTAACAGCCGTCCAATAAGCATACTTCCTGTCTTAAGCAAATTATTAGAAAAGATAGTTTTTAATCCAATCCAAAATTATTTTATCATAAATAATCTGATCACAAGTTCACAGCATGCATACAGAGAGTGTCATTCAACCACCACAGCTCTAGCCCAGCTAACTGATTAGTACTGAAAGTACTTGATGGTATATCCATCCATTATCTTTACCCGCTATATTCTTTGCAGGGTCACGGGGGTCTGCTGGAGCCTATCCCAGCTCATTTTCAGGTGAGAGACAGACCCCTGGACAGGTCAAAACACAATTTTTATAATCTGAAACTTTCAACAATAACCAGAGTTTTAGTGGTAAACAGTTTGGCCAGTATGGGGACTGACCCCATGACCTTGGTGTTATTAGCACCAGAATCTGACATTCTGAGCTAACCGGCCTTCATGGTGAGTGTTTCTTTTTCGTATGTACGTATGTGCGTATGTATGTATGTACGTATGTATGTGCATGTTTGATCCAGGCCAGGTTTACAACATCTTGAATTACATGCATAGTCTCCCAAACCAAGTAGAGACCTTTTTAAGTGAGGTCAAACTTGGAAAGTAACTGACTGTCAGAAACACCACGTAAAGAAATACACATTTGGTCAAGAAGAATTGGAGGAGTACCCCACCTTGTGGCACGAGTGAAGAACAGCAAAGCATTAAAGTGACTAAAAGGAGAAGAACCAGACATTACCTCCCTCTCAAGAAGTCCACATCTATTAGAAGTACTTGAATGTGTGAATTAACTTTGGGTAAGAAACATTTGATGTGCCTTTCTTTTGTTTAAGTTACATGTCATTTTTCCATTTCACCACCATGGTTGAACCATGAATGAATGAGACGTCTATCATCTTTTTCTCATCCAAAGACAGATGACTCTAGAGGCTCTGCTGGGATTTGAACCCAGGATCTCCTGTTTACTAGACAGGTGCTTTGACCAACTAAGCCACAGGGCCTCCACAACCGCTCACTTACCTCGTCTCAGACATCAAAACAGTATGGAGCTAGAACGGTCTCATAATTCGCAAATGCACACACCATTTCACAAATGCACACACCGATCCGCAAATGCACACACCGTTTCACAAATGCACAGGACAATTCACACGTGCGTAAGACAAGATACACAAATGTATTTTTGTCATCGGTTGCTGCATCGGCAGAACGAAGAGCTCTCCCGACGGCTCTGGTTGAACGGCCCGACAAACCATCTCTGATCACGCTGTTTTCTTTACCGAGATCACAAGAAAAGCAGAAGAGTGATCTCCTCTCCATCCTGTTTGCTGTCTTGTTTATTTATCTTTACTCCACCAACTCCATATATTGAATCACTTTTCTAACCGAACGGCGCTAACGCAGTTCAAACAGCAGGTGTATCCGCCCCTTTAATCTGATTGGTTTAGAGTAAGTCGTGTTTTATCCACTGCTCTGCGTCCCCCACGTGGGGTGCGCTCTTATGATTGGCTGAAACAAAGGAAGACATCTGATTGGTTGCAGATCCTTCTGTGTTAAAAAAAAAAACATTTTTGGATTGATCACGTCAGGGAAGTCTTAAAAGTCCCACGCAAATCCAGCGCAGCTCACAGACAAAAAAATGTTTGTAAATCAGGTTATATTTGTGTGCGCATAGAAAATACATTTGTATATCTTGTCCTACGCACGTGTGAATTGTTCTGTGCATTTGTGAAACTTGTCCTTGACCTTTTTAAGCGAGGTCAAACTTGGAAAGTAACTGACTGTCAGAAACACCACGTAAAGAAATACACATTTGGTCAAGAAGAATTGGAGGAGTACCCCACCTTGTGGCACGAGTGAAGAACAGCAATGCATTAAAGTGACTAAAAGGAGAAGAACCAGACATTACCTCCCTCTCAAGCAGTCCACATCTCTTAAAAGAACTTGAATGTGTGAATTAACTTTGGGTAAGAAACCTTCAATGTGCCTTTCTTTTGTTTAAGCTACATGTCATTTTTCCATTTCACCACCATGGTTGAACCATGAATGAATGAGACATCTATAATCTTTTTCTCATGCAAAGACAGATGAGTCTAGAGGCTCTGCTGGGATTTGAACCCAGGATCTCCTGTTTACTAGACAGGTGCTTTGACCAACTAAGCCACAGGGCCTCCACAACCTCTAGAACAGTAAGTTCTAGTGTCCTACCTCACATTCACTCTTTACAGGTCACTTGAACCAATACAAAACAGGTTCAAGTGACTAAGATCAGGGTTTGGGTTTGTATTTTGTTTTTTTTTTTACGTTATTTTTTTTCATTATTTATTTTTATGTATTTTTTTCCTTTTTTAAATCATTCATTCAGGATTCCCTCCATCATCTGTTGACCTTCAGCGTCTGCGTCGGACAACTCTCCTGCGTCTGCGGGCGACGCGGGTCCTACGGACTCTCCGGCGCCTGCGGACGGGGCGAGAGCTCTGTCTGCGTCTGCGTGGCATTGTCAAAAGATGTGATGAGAACTAGTAAGAAGGAGTTCTAGTTATAAACTCTGTTACAAGCTTGTTGATGGAATGGAATGTTAATGGAATTGATGACATCATATATTCTTCAATGGAATTAATGACATCATAACTTGATGACATCATATCTTCTTCAATGGAATTAATGATCATATTATTTGGGGTTTTTGGTTTAGTTTTTACTTCATAACAGTGATGATGTCATAGAAAAAAAAGAAAGCAGATTTTTAATTACTTTAAATTACAGAATAGTGAATAAGAGAATGATGACTGTAATAAACACATCTTACAGGGTTTTTAGCTGTGATTTCACCTGATAAGTCTGGAAACCGCCGCAGACAACAGTGATGTCACAGTCATGTATTGATCATTGATGTGTACAGTCATCTGACAATGATGGCAGGATGAAAACGTCCAATCATGTGCTAACAGTGGAATGATGATCTTCAGCAGTTTCTATTCTGGCTCAGAGGCCAGGGCTTTATGCTCTTATACACTTTCTAAACCCACGCTGAAACTTGTGGAAATGCCTGTAAAACCCTTCGTGAAGCTTCCTTAAAACAAGTCCAGAAAAAGTCATTAAAGGTAAAACAGAGACTTGCTTGGGTAAATGAAATCAGACTTAACTCTAGCAGTTAAATATAAAAACACACCAGCTCAGGAGAGCAGTATTATATATGTAGTGGATATGGGTAAATGAAACAGTATGTATGGATATGAATGAAAAGAAAAAAGTATATATGGTATTATAATAGTATATATAGTATAAGGTCATATATGAGGTGTACAACATTATTGACATCTCACCCAGAATGAAGCAGATCCAAGTCGTACAGTGAGATGTTTTTTATTCTGTTTTCCATTCATGTGTCCTCTGCCATTGTTGTAGGTTTTTAAAAATGATTATTGAAAATAACTGCAACAAAAAACAAACATAGTTATTAAAAATAAAAACATTAATGTACAGTATCCACGGAGAAATGTCCAATTAAGATTATAACCAAAGCACAAAGGAGTTATAAATGAAGGTTTACTTTAGCCTCATGGATAGTGTTTGGCAGGGTATTATCTGTGGATCAGTGTGATGCAGGTGATACCCTCTGGTTTTGAATTTAATTCTTAGATAAACTAGTTTCAACATCTGGGAGCTAATTTGGGGTTAATGGTATTTGGCTGTGAATTATTCCTTGCTATTACAATTATATGTTTTATTATTTATTTAATTATTATTTTATTGTATATTATAAATTTATTATTTTATGTTTATTCATATCATTCTGAATGGTACCTGGTCCTTTGGTATTTAGTTGTGATGTTACATTCATTCAATGGGATCCCTGGCCATTCACCTTTATTATCTCAGTGACAAACATGCAATGCCCTTAGTCTTCCACTAGAGGGACGCAATAAATTCAGTTGGGCCACACCTTCAGCCCCTCCACCTACCAGCCGTACGTTGTTGCTCCTGGCTCTGACTCTAAGTATTTGGGGGCCTTTAAACCTTCAGAAACAGGACTCTGGATGAGGCCTGCAGCTGTACAGCCACGTATTCAAAAGACTGAAACCTTCAAGGTGTTAACTCTTGACATTGAAATGATTAATTGAATAAGTCTGCAACCCCTCAGGTCCCCCGGCCCTGCCTGTGATACGTCCTCCCTGTTTCAGGAGACAGGATTTACTCTTTGGTTTTGCACAGAGACAGTTCCAGGGAGGATTATCACTCCATGATTTGTTATAATGCACAGACTTTGCTGTGTGTTCGCTTGCTCATAGTGTCCAGGAGCTATCGCAGGTGATCTCACATGGATAGAAGGAAGAAATCAGGGGAAAATCAGCATAAAATCAATAACATAAGCAAATCAAGCAGAGAGCAAGCAGAGGAAGTGTCTGAACTGTAAAGCAGCAGGAATGAGGAGGAATATAGTTTTATTGTCCGTACCGCCCAGTCATGATCTGAACTTTGAACATCATCTTCTCCCGCTTCATCCGTTACCGGGTCGCGGGGGCAGCAGCCTCAGCAGGGATGCCCAGACTTCCCTCACCCCAGACACTTCCTCCAGCTCTTCCGGGGGGAGTCCGAGGCGTTCCCAGGCCAGCCGAGAGACATAGTCTCTCCAGCGTGTCCTGGGTCTTCCCCGGTGTCTCCTCCCGGTGGGACATGCCTGGAACACCTCCCTAGGGAGGCGTCCAGGAGGCATCCGGTACAGATGCCCAAGCCACCTTTAGCTGACTCCTCTCAATGTGGAGGAGTAGCGGCTCGACTCCGAGCTCCTCCCGGGTGACCGAACTCCTCACCCTATCTGTAAGGGAGTGTCCAGCCACCCTGCGGAGGAAACTCATCTCGGCCGCTTGTATCCGCGATCTTGTCCTTTCGGTCACTACCCAAAGTTCATGACCATAGGTGAGGGTAGGGGCGTAGATTGACCGGTAAATCGAGAGCTTCGCCTTTCGACTCAGCTCCCTCTTCACCACGACGGTCCAGTACATCGACCGCATTACTGCGGACGCTGCACCGATCCGCCTGTCAATCTCACGCTCCATTGTTCCCTCACTCGTGAACAAGATCCCGAGATACTTGAACTCCTCCACCTGAGGCAGGACTTCTCCACCCACCCGGAGAAGGCATGCCACCCTTTTCCGGTCGAGAACCATGGCCTCGGTCTTGGAGGTGCTGATTCTCATCCCTGCCGCGTCGCACTCGGCCGCAAACCGCCCCAGCACATGCTGGAGGTCCCGGTCTGATGAAGCCAACAGGACAACATCATCTGCAAAAAGCAGAGATGAAATCCTGAGGTTCCCAAACCGGAATCCCTCCGGCCCCTGGCTGCGCCTAGAAATCCTGTCCATAAAAATTATGAACAGGACCGGTGACAAAGGGCAGCCCTGCCAGAGTCCAACATGCACCGGGAACAAGTCTGACTTACTGCCGGCAATGCGAACCAGACTCCTGCTTCGATCATACAGAGACCGGACAGCCCTTAGTAGAGGGCCCCGGACTCCATACTCACTCAGCACCCCCCACAGAACGGCACGAGGGACACGGTCAAATGCCTTCTCCAGATCTACAAAACACATGTAGACTGGTTGGGCAAATTCCCATGAACCCTCGAGCACCCTGCGGAGGGTATAGAGCTGGTCCAGTGTTCCACGACCGGGACGAAAACCGCATTGTTCCTCCTGAATCCGAGGTTCGACTATCGGCCGTAATCTCCTCTCCAGTACCCTGGCGTAGACTTTCCCCGGGAGGCTGAGAAGTGTGATCCCCCTGTAGTTGGAACACACTCTCCGGTCCCCCTTTTTAAACAGAGGGACCACCACCCCGGTTTGCCACCCCAGCGGTACTGTCCCCTTCCTCCATGCAATGTCGCAGAGGCGTGTCAGCCAAGACAGCCCTACGACATCCAGAGACTTGAGGTACTCAGGGCGAATCTCATCCACCCCCGGTGCCCGGCCACCGAGGAGCTTACGAACCACCTCGGTGAACTCGGCTTGGGTGATGGATGAGCACGCCTCCGAGCCCCAACCCTCTGCTTCCTCAGTGGAAGGCATGTCAGTCGGGTTAAGGAGATCCTCAAAGTATTCCTTCCACCGTCCGACAATGTCCCCAGTCGAGGTCAACAGCTCCCCACCAGCACCATAAACGGTGCCGGCAGAGTACTGCTTCCCCCTTCTGAGGCGCCGAACGGTCCTCCAGAATTTCCTCGAGGCCGACCGAAAGTCCTTCTCCATGGCCTCCCCGAACTCCTCCCAGACCCGAGTTTTTGCCTCCAAGACTGCCCGAGCCGCGGCCCGCTTGGCCTGCCGGTACCTATCTACTGCGTCAGGAGTCCCACCGGCCAACATAGCCCGGTAGGACTCCTTCTTCAGTCTGACGGCATCCTGTACTTCCGGTGTCCACCACTGGGTTCTAGGATTGCCGCCACGACAGGCACCGGAGACCTTGCGTCCACAGCTTCGAGCCGCCGCGTTGACAATGGAGGCAGAGAACATGGTCCACTCGGACTCGATGTCCCCCGCCTCCCCCGGGATCTGAGAGAAGCTCTCCCGGAGGTGGGAGTTGAAGATGTCCCTGACAGAGGGCTCAGCCAGACGTTCCCAACAGACCCTCACAATCCGTTTGGGTCTGCCCGGTCTGTCCAACCTCTCCCTCCGCCAGCGCATCCAACTCACCACCAGGTGGTGATCAGTTGACAGCTCAGCCCCTCTCTCCACCGAGTGTCCAAGACATGCGGCCGAAGGTCAGATGAAACGACAACAAAGTCGATCATTGACCTCCGGCCTAGAGTGTCCTGGTGCCACGTGCACTGATGGACACCCTTATGCCTGAACATGGTGTTTGTGATGGACAAACTGTGACTCGCACAGAAGTCCAATAACAGAACACCGCTCGGGTTCAGATCGGGGAGGCCGTTCCTCCCAATCACGCCTCTCCAGGTATCACTGTCATTACCCACGTGAGCGTTGAAGTCCCCCAGTAGAACAATGGAGTCCCCAGTTGGAGCACCATCAAGTACTCCTCCCAGGGACTCCAAGAAGGCCGGGTACTCCGCACTGCTGTTCGGCCCGTAGGCACAAACAACAGTGAGAGACCTTTTCCTGACCCGAAGGCGCAGGGAAGCGACCCTCTCGTTCACCGGGGTGAACTCCAACACATGGCGGCTGAGCTGGGGGGCTATAACCAAGCCCACACCAGCCCGCCGCCTCTCACCCTGGGCAACTCCAGAGTAGTGGAGGGTCCAGCCCCCTTCAAGGAGCTGGGTTCCAGAGCCCAAGCTATGTGTGGAGGTGAGCCCGACTATCTCTAGCCGGTATCTCTCAACCTCACGCACAAGCTCCGGCTCCTTCCCCCCCAGCGAGGTGACATTCCATGTCCCCACTGTGAGGGTTTTGGTCCAGGGATTGGGTCGTCGAGGCACCCCGCCACGACTGCTACCCAGTCCACAATGCACCGGCCTGCCATGGTCCTTCCTGCGGGTGGTGGGCCTACGGGAAGGCGGACCCGCGTCGCCGTTTCGGGCTGAGCCCGGCCGGGTCCCACGGGCAAAGACCCGGCCACCAGGCGCTCGCCTACGAGCCCCAACCCCAGGCCTGGCTCCAGGGCGGGGCCCCGGTGACGCCGATCCGGGCGACGTTACGGTCCTTGATTTAGCTTTATCCATGGTAGGCTTTGTGAACCGCTCTTAGTCTGGCCCGTCACCCAGGACCTGTTTGCCATGGGAGTCCCTACCAGGGGCGAAAGTGCCCCCGACAACATAGCTCCTAGGATCACTCGGGCACACAAACCCCTCCACCACAGTAAGGTGGCGGTTCAAGGAGGGGAACTTTGAACATGTTCTAGTTAATTTAAGATAGACAACATTGTAAAGATGAATGTTTGAACAACGAGCTGCAGACGAAGCTTCACTCCGTCTTATTCATCACATCAACTCTGCTGTTTGATAATAATCCTGTAAATAAGAGGAAGAACCAGAGCAGAGGGAGGAAGAAGGAAAGTTCAAGTGTGACGGAGCAGAAATCCAGTCCAAAAGATTCCTGTTCGTCTCTGAAAGAAGGTCCAAGCGAGTCCATCAGGTTTTCCTCCACAACACAGCAGAGTCTCTGAAACACTGGTGAGTCCAGCTCATCACATTTCCTGCTTCAAAAGGAAATGGAAACATGCTCATTTTCCACAATTATTCTGGACAATTTCTGAGTTCCATTCAGGAGCTTCAGGTGTATGAAAGTCTCTTTTTTTCTGGTTCATATCTCAGTTTTAGACATAGAACACAAATCTTTTTGTTGACATTACTACCTGGATGCTGCCCAAATACAGTTTATAGTCAGAGATGGTTCAAAAATCTTAAATCTTAAATAAGACCCGACCCAGCTTCTGGATGATGTTTAGTTCCTGCTGACACTTTTGCATAACTAAAATATAAAAACTTCCTGATTAGATCCTAAAAACAGCCATAAAGAGTTGAGATTCTAGCACAAACAGAGATGTCGAACAACTAAAGGTGAAGAGTTTAGTGTTTATCTACAAAAAGTGACTGATGTGAGTTAGTAAAGAGTTTTCAGGTGGCAACGACAGATAACATCAGGTAAAACAGGCATAATGAAAGTCACGTGACAGTAATCAGGTGGAAAGATCAGAACTGTAGGAGGAGCAGCAGAACTGGAAATACAGGAAAACTTCAACGTCACATGGTTGAGTGAATCAGAATGTTTGTCAGAGCGACAGCAGAGCTGCAGCAGAGACTAAACCTGTCTGATTCTGGGTTTCTGAGTAAATTCAGACTTCAGAGTTTGTTCTCAACAACTCAGCAGAGAGTCTGGAGACACTGGTGAGTACAGAAGAAAACATTTACTGTGTTTCTGTCAGCGGGACGACAAAACTTCAACTCTGTTTACTAAATGTTATTCTGGAAAACTCAAACTGACTCTGGTCAAAGAACAGGAACGTTTAGAGGAAAATGATTCACATGAAATAGTTCATTATTCTGGAGTCGTGACATTTGTTGGACTACCGTCCATATGATTATGAATTCATGACATATGTGAGTGGGTGAACATTTCTCTTGGACCAGTAAACCTAAAGACTTAAAGTCTCATGATCCCTGCCTCATGGTGAGTTTACGACACCTCCAGCGTGGTCTGGAGAACGGAAAGACCCTATGGACACCAGGATTTGCATATGTGACCCTCTTGGTGATAAGGCACCACACTTTGATTGGACAAGGACCCCAAGCTGCAGGAAGGGGTATCAACTTCCTGTATGCAGCTATAAAAGAGGAGACCCCCCTCTCTCCGGTCTCTTCTCTCTTTTTTCTGCTTCCTCCTTCTCACCCACAGGTCTCTGCTGTAGCCAAGGGCCGGCTTTCTCCTTCGTGAACGAAGGAGCGTCCGTTTTGCAGCGCTGCACGAGCGACCCACGCAGTTCCGAGCCCAGAAAGCCGAACTAGGGACCCTGCATTGACTCGACGTGAACGCGACGCTGATCCGAAGTTGAAGGAAGCCAAGTGCTGTGCCCAGCTGCTCTCCCCTCATCCAGCTGCCTTTCCCCTCATCCGCAGCAAGGACACAGGAGGGAGTGATAGCCGCTTTATCAGGATCGCCTGCTGAGCGTAAACACCCAGCTGTTCCCCAGGGAACGCTGACCGACCACCCCTTTTTTTCTTCAACTGCAAAGGTTCACGTAAGAGGCTGTTTTTGATGTCTGGGCAGAGAAAACTTAGTAATACACTTTAAAAGTTAGTTTACACTGTGAGCTGGACTGCTGATCCCGTCATAGTTGTGTTTATTAACTTAAGTGTTTTGTTTATCTTCTTAATTGTCTACGGCTGCATCCACATTGCTGGATCGTTATGACATGCTTCTCGACAACCGAAAACAAGGCCCTTCTAGATTTCCCGGTTGAATGACCAGAGCGCACGTGTGAAGTTTAGTTTCACATTGGGGCATTTCTGTGTGGGAAAGATCAGAAGGTCTTGGGTTTCTGGTAGTGAGAAATTATTTAAGAGTGTCTATTATTGTACTTTTCTTCTGTATCTCTCTCTCTCTTCCTCTCGTACTAACCCCCCCCACACGCACACACACACCCAGACGCTCCCCTCGGTCATAAATTCCCGAGCCATTCTGAGATCCGACACGCACACACGCACGCACACACGCACGCAGACACGCACGCACGCAGACACACACGCACGCAGACACGCACGCACACACACACACACACACGCAGACACACACACACACACACACACACACACACACACACACACACACACACACACACACACACACACACACACACACACACACACACACACACACACACACACACACACACACACACACACACACACACACACACAAGTTACACCCCACACAGATGACTGGAACTTTTGCATTGTATAATTTCTGTCCCTGTTTACGTAGCGTGCCATCAGGATTTATTGGGGTGTTCCGTTTACCATCTTTTGACACCTATATGTAAATAAATTCTGATTGATTTGTCGTTATTGTGGTTGTCGTTATTTCATGCAGATTTTGGTCACAATTGATTTGTTTGACAGAGCCTAGTGTTCGGATCTCACCCTTCAATTACTGTATTAGGCATAAACCTTAATTTCTGAGACTGATTTTCTGCTGTAAAAGTTATCATTTCCCTGCTTAAGGAACAGGGTGGTGCCCCGAGGATTTTATTTATCATATTGGTCATTCAATTTGATAAATAGTCGACTTTATTAATTATTAATAATTATGAATAATATTTATTAATAACCCTTCGATAACTGAACAGCCAAGCTACCTATGAGTTGCACAACACATTAATAATCTAAACTTGTGTTGAGGAAACGTTCCTCTTTTTACTGTCAGACGGGTGTTTTCTCTGAGGATTCATGACATTCTTTGTTGTGTTTCCTTCTCTCTCGTTGTTTTTCTCTTCTTCATTTCATTATTGCAGCTTTGATGTTTCACACTTTCACTTTTGTTTCCAGAGAACCAACATGTCTGCTGGCAGCAACCTGAGATCTGCAGATCAGTTCCTGTGCTCCATCTGTCTGGATGTGTTCACTGATCCAGTCACCACACCATGTGGACACAACTATTGTAAAACCTGCATCACTCATTTCTGGGATGATAATGTTCTCTACAAGTGTCCCTTATGTCAGGAGACTTTCTACACCAGACCTCAGCTGAAAGTCAACACCTTATTCAGAGAGATGGTTTCTGAGTTCAGACGTGAAGCTCAACAGAAATCCAGCAGCAGCAGCTCAGAGCAACAAGCTGCAGAACCAGGAGAAGTTCCCTGTGACGTCTGCACTGGAACCAGACTGAAGGCCCTGAAGTCCTGCCTGGTGTGTCTGCTGTCCTACTGTGAGACTCACCTGGAGCCTCATCTGACAGCTTCACGTCTGAAAAGACATCGGCTGGTGGAGCCTGTGGAGAACCTGGAGGACAGGATTTGTAGGAAGCACGATAAACCTCTGGAGCTGTTCTGTAAGACCGACCAGACATGTGTCTGCACGCTCTGCCCTGTTTTAGACCACAAGAATCATGAGTTTGTTCCTCTGAGAGAAGAATATGAAGGAAAGAAGGCAGATCTGCAGAAGACAGAGGCTGAGATTCAGCAGATGATCCAGAAGAGACGACTGAAGATTCAGGAGATCAGAGCGTCTCTGAAGATCAGTAACGATGCTGCACACAGAGAGAAAGCAGAAGGTGTTCAGGTCTTCACTGATCTGAAGGAGTCTGTTGAGAGACGTCTGAAGGAGTTCATGAAGGAGATGGAAGACAAACAGAAAACTGCAGAGAAACAGGCTGAAGACTTCATCAAAGATCTGGAACAGGAAATCTGTGAGCTGAAGAAGAGGAGCTCTGAGGTGGAGCAGCTCTCACGCTCTGAAGATCACCTGCACCTCCTCCAAAGATTCTCATCCCTGGAAGATCCTCCACCCACCAAGAACTGGACAGAGGTCAGAGTCCATCCACCTTCATATGAGGGGACTGTGGTGAGAGCTGTGGACCAGCTGGAGAAGAACCTCAGAGAGAAGATGAAGAAGCTGTTTGAAGCTGAGCTGAGGAGGATCCAGCAGTTTGAAGCTGATGTGACTCTTGATCCTGATACAGCACATCCTAGACTCATCCTGTCTGAAGATGAAAACAAGTCTATCATGGTAATGTGGAGAAGAATCTTCCAGATAATCCAGAGAGATTCTCTACATCTGCTTGTGTTTTAGGAAAACAGAGTTTCTCTTCAGGCAGATTTTACTTTGAGGTTCAGGTTAAAGGAAAGACTGACTGGACTTTAGGAGTGGCCAGAGAGTCGGTCAACAGGAAGGGAAAGATCACAGCGAGTCCTCAGAATGGTTACTGGACTGTTGGGCTGAGAAATGGAAATGAGTACCTTGCTGCTAATGCTCCTCCAGTCCGTTTCCATCCTAGTTCTCCTCCTGAGAAGTTGGGGGTGTTTGTGGATTATGAGGAGGGTCTGGTCTCCTTTCATGATGTAGATGCTGCAGCACTTCTCTACTCCTTTACTGGCTGCTCCTTCAGGGAGAAACTACACCCGTTCTTCAGTCCCTTTATCAATAATGGAGGTAAAAACTCTGCTCCTCTGATCATCTGTCCTGTCAATCAAACTGTCTGATCTTTGATGTAATGAATCTTCATCAACTCTGAATGTTCATTGTGTGTGTGTGTGTGTGTGTGTGTGTGTGTGTGTGTGTGTGTGTGTGTGTGTGTGTGTGTGTGTGTGTGTGTGTGTGTGTGTGTGTGTGTGTGTGTGTGGTTCAGGTAGGAGTGTATGATCACATGATGTGACTTCATTTCTCATTGCTACCAAATATTCAATTAGAATGATGTAATTTGGATCAATTTATATCATTTATTGGATATAAATGATTCAATATTTTATATAGATTATTATATTAATATTAATATTTAATAGAGCAGAGAGAGGACTTTTTTAGTATTTTTATTATAATTTTTATATTAATGTCAGGAGACAGAGAAGGATCTTGCAGACCACAAATAAGATGCACCTACTTGTGTGGTGTCAAGGGTCATCCACCATGAATTACACTTCAATTTGATCAAAAACACGCTCTGGCCCAATTATTCTTTGATAATACGTTAATAATAAGTTTTGTTCTTGTAAGTTTCAGTTAAGTTGTATTTTTCTGTCTGTCTGTCTGTCTGTCTTTTCTGTCTTTTAACATATTCTGAATAATACACTTGAATTTGGTTTGTTACATGTTGTTAAGTTACCATTTAAGATTTAGACAAATTATTCTTCAGGTTTAAACTGGAAAATAGAAAATGGGTCAATTTACCCCCAGATGCAGATCAACTTACCCTAAACTGGGGCGAGTTGAGCCACAAGACAACTTTTGTTGTGAAGTCATATTTTCATTGCCCGTTGTCATGGAGACGTTATTATCATTTCCATTGACAGGATCCTGAAATTAAGGTAGATGTTTCTTTTTTTTTTTGATGGTGATAAGCAATGGACAATGAAACGATAACAATTTGAAAAAAAGTTTGTATCTATCTCTCTCTGCTTTTCTTTCACAAATGTGGGAATGATGGTCCAAACTTGTGTTAAAATGTACAAAACAGTGAAGTTTATTTTGCCTCGCCGGCCAGTGAACTCTGAGTGCTCAGCACGCCTAAAGCTCTGATCCTAGAACCAACCCTGGATCATATTATTACATTTGTATGTTGTACTTCTATCTTTTTCCTGTTTTTTGTTCCTCCTCTTTTTAAAGGAACGTTTGAGATTTTCCAGTCAAATGTAACATCATGTGATCTAATTGTAACATGTCTAAAGTCTGAACGATCCTACAATATCTGATGATGGAACGAGTGAAAACTGCTGGATTGTTGAAGTTTTTACTGAATAAAGCAGAACTCTGTAATCTGTGTTTGTCTCTGATGTTACAGTCTCGATTTTGAAAAGCTACATTTTAAGTTGCTTTTAGAGTCAGATAGATTGTTGGTCTTGCAGGGGTTAAAACCTGTATAAATATCAACTCTGTTGACCAGAAATTCATGTTAAATTAACAACTGTGATGGAAATTCTTAGCTGAGAGTAACCAGTCACCAGCAGAACATGTTTTTACTGATAAATCTTTATTCCGTATAAGAGCACACTGGGACTGGAGAAGTCACGATGTTGGGCTTTTGTTTTCCGAGGCGACCTGAAGGCATCACTGAAGCTGCACCGTAATTACTGATCCCTGTCTGTGGAGCTAGAATAATGTCAATATTCACAAATGTACAGGACGTTTCACTGGTGCAGAGTTTTCTGAATCCATTTATATCAATCTCTGCTGGTGTTAGATTATCATTTAAAGACTTTTAGTCAAATTTAACTGATCTTTTAGTGAAAAGTGTGATATAGATGAATAGATGAATTACTTTGATCATTTTTAAAGACTAGTGACTCAGAATGATTCGTAACAAGATACAATGGCAAACATTTGTAATTTAAAAATATGGATTATAAAGGAATGAATACAATAAAATAATAATTAAATAAATATTAAAAGAGATAATTGTAATAGCAAGGAATAATTCACAGCCAAATACCATTAACCCCAAATTAGCTCCCAGATGTTGAAACTAGTTTATCTAAGAATTAAATTCAAAATCAGAGGGTATCACCTGCATCACACTGATCCAGATAATACCCTGCCAAACACTATCCATGAGGCTAAATTAAACCTTCATTTATAACTCCTTTGTGCTTTGGTTATAATCTTAATTGGACATTTCTCCCTGGATACTGTACATTAATGTTTTTATTTTGAATAACTATGTTTGCTTTTTGTTGCAGTTATTTTCAATAATCATTTTTAAAAACCTACAACAATGGCAGAGGACACATGAATGGAAAACAGAATCAAAAACATCTCACTGTACGACTTGGATCTGCTTCATTCTGGGTGAGATGTCAATAATGTTGTACACCTCATATATGACCTTATACTATATATACTATTATAATACCATATATACTTTTTTCTTTTCATTCATATCCATACATACTGTTTCATTTACCCATATCCACTACATATATAATACTGCTCTCCTGAGCTGGTGTGTTTTTATATTTAACTGCTAGAGTTAAGTCTGATTTCATTTACCCAAGCAAGTCTCTGTTTTACCTTTAATGGCTTTTTCTGGACTTGTTTTAAGGAAGCTTCACGAAGGGTTTTACAGGCATTTCCACAAATGTCAGCGTGGGTTTAGAAAGTGTATAAGAGCATAAAGCCCTGGCCTCTGAGCCAGAATAGAAACTGCTGAAGATCATCATTCCACTGTTAGCACATGATTGGACGTTTTCATCCTGCCATCATTGTCAGATGACTGTACACATCAATGATCAATACATGACTGTGACATCACTGTTGTCTGCGGCGGTTTCCAGACTTATCAGGTGAAATCACAGCTAAAAACCCTGTAAGATGTGTTTTATTACAGTCATCATTCTCTTATTCACTATTTTGTAATTTAAAGTAATTAAAAGTCTGCTTTCTTTTTTTTCTATGACATCATCATTGTTATGAAGTAAAAACTAAACCAAAAACCCCAAATAATATGGTCATTAATTCCATTGAAGAAGATATGATGTCATCAAGTTATGATGTCATTAATTCCATTGAAGAATATATGATGTCATCAAGTTATGATGTCATTCATTCCATTGAAGAAGATATGATGTCATCAAGTTATGATGTCATTAATTCCATTGAAGAATATATGATGTCATCAATTCCATGAACCATTCCATTCCATCAACAAGCTTGTAACAGAGTTTATAAATAGAACTCCTTCTTACTAGTTCTCATCACATCTTTTGACAATGCCACGCAGACGCAGACAGAGCTCTCGCCCCGTCCGCAGGCGCCGGAGAGTCCGTAGGACCCGCGTCGCCCGCAGACGCAGGAGAGTTGTCCGACGCAGACGCTGAAGGTCAACAGATGATGGAGGGAATCCTGAATGAATGATTTAAAAAAGGAAAAAAATACATAAAAATAAATCATGAAAAAAAAAATAACGTAAAAAAAAAAACAAAAACAAGTGACCTGTAAAGAGTGAATGTGAGGTAGGACACTAGAACTTACTGTCTCAAGTCTCTTTAACCACAGAGGGACTAAAACTCTCAACCTTCTTATCCAAAGTCAGATCCTTGTCCTTTAGGACGTGTGGTCCACCAATGGCTTCTGTTTCTCATTCCAGCATGTCACACCTCTAAAGGTCTTACTGTTTTGATGTCTGAGACGAGGTAAGTGAGAGGTTGTGGAGGCCCTGTGGCTTAGTTGGTCAAAGCACCTGTCTAGTAAACAGGAGATCCTGGGTTCAAATCCCAGCAGAGCCTCTAGACTCATCTGTCTTTGGATGAGAAAAAGATGATAGATGTCTCATTCATTCATGGTTCAACCATGGTGGTGAAATGGAAAAATTACATGTAGCATAAAAAAAAGAAATGCACATTGAATGTTTCTGAACCAAAGTTAATTCACACATTCAAGTTCTTCTAAGAGATGCGGACTGCTTGAGAGGGAGGTAATGTCTGGTTCTTCCCCTTTTAGTCACTTTAATGCTTTGCTGTTCTTCACTCGTGCCACAAGGTGGGGTACTCCTCCAATTCTTCTTGACCAAATGTGTATTTCTTTACGTGGTGTTTCTGACAGTCAGTTACTTTCCAAGTTTGACCTCACTTAAAAAGATCTCTACTTGGTTTGGGAGACTGTGCATGTAACTCAAGATGTTGTAAACCAGGCCTAGATCAAACATGCACATATGTACATACGTACATACGAAAAAGAAACACTCACCATGAAGGCCGGTTAGCTCAGAATGTCAGATTCTGGTGCTAATAACCCCAAGGTCATGGATTCAGTCCCCATACTGGCCAAACTGTTTACCACTAAAACTCGGGTTATCGTTGAAAGTTTCAGATTATAAAAATTGTATTTTGACCTGTCCAGGGGTCTGTCTCTCACCTGAAAATGAGCTGGGATAGGCTCCAGCAGACCCCCGTGACCCTGCAAAGAATATAGCGGGTAAAGATAATGGATGGATATACCATCAAGTACTTTCTCTGACATACTCACCCATTTAACAAAAGTGTCCATAAAGTAGAAGTACATCAGTTATCAATTCTGTAAAGCTGAAATAAACGTGTATGTTTGATTGAATCGGAAAAATTAGTCAATAAAATGTAAAATTTGAAGTGAAGAGTTTAAGTTTTTGGAGAATCTCTACTCTCTCCATATATTTGCAATTACCCGAGACGGTAGCTAAACTGAAGTGACCTGTAAAGAGTGAATGTGAGGTAGGACACTAGAACTTACTGTCTCAAGTCTCTTTAACCACAGAGGGACTAAAACTCTCAACCTTCTTATCCAAAGTCAGATGCCTTGTCCTTTAGGACGTGTGGTCCACCAATGGCTTCTGTTTCTCATTCCAGCATGTCACACCTCTAAAGGTCTTACTGTTTTGATGTCTGAGACGAGGTAAGTGAGAGGTTGTGGAGGCCCTGTGGCTTAGTTGGTCAAAGCACCTGTCTAGTAAACAGGAGATCCTAGGTTCAAATCCCAGCAGAGCCTCTAGACTCATCTGTCTTTGGATGAGAAAAAGATTATAGATGTCTCATTCATTCATGGTTCAACCATGGTGGTGAAATGGAAAAATGACATGTAGCTTAAAGGGAAAGTTCCATTTTTTACAACCTGGACCTTATTTCTTGCATTTTTTATGGTCGTATACTCACCCAGGCAAGTTTGGTGTCATTTGGAGTCCTTCGGAAGATATTAGGAGTTTTGTGCGAGCCGCTTCTCCATATAACGGTAGTGAACGGGGCACAGCGGGACACAGGCGTTGCAGCGTCTAAATAACACATGATTGCCGCGAAACTCTTCATTTCTTTTATGAATCACTAGATCTGCTTCCAGGACCTGTTGTCTACATCCGGGGCTGTGTGTGTAACAAATAAATCAGTTTGTAAACAAGACCTCTGAACTCATGACGTCATCTCTGTGCAGCACTCTGTCCTCCGTTCAGTGAGCTCTTCAGCCGTATACTCTGGCTCAAAACGGTAAGGACGTCCATCATATTCAAAGTCGTCGTCCACAACCTCAGAATTTGACAAATATTCAGACATGTTTCAAATAACTAACAGTAAACTAACAGTAGTGAACTCCAGCTGTACACGGAGCTGTGTCTGGGATACGCGCACAGAGATGACGTCATGAGTTCAGAGGTCTTGTTTACAAACTGATTTATTTGTTACACACACAGCCCCGGATGTAGACAACAGGTCCTGGAAGCAGATCTAGTGATTCATAAAAGAAATGAACGAGTTTCGCGGCAATCATGTGTTATTTAGAGGCTGCATCGTCTGTGTCCCGCTGTGCCCCGTTCACTACCATTATATGGAGAAGCGGCTCGCACAAAACTCCTAATATCTTCCGAAGGACTCCAAATGACACCAAACACCTCTGGGTGAGTATACGACCATAAAAAATGCCAGAAATAAGGTCCAGGTTGTAAAAAATGGAACTTTCCCTTTAAGCTACATGTCATTTTTCCATTTCACCACCATGGTTGAACCATGAATGAATGAGACATCTATAATGTTTTTCTCATCCAAAGACAGATGATTTTAGAGGCTCTGCTGGGATTTGAACCCAGGATCTCCTGTTTACTAGACAGGTGCTTTGACCAACTAAGCCACAGGGCCTCCACAAGCTCTCACTTACCTCGTCTCAGACATCAAAACAGTAAGACCTTTAGAGCCAGAAATAAGGTCCAGGGGCCTCATTTAAAATGGAGTGCGTAGGATTCATACTAAAAGTGCACGTACACCCAAAAGCCGAAAATGGCCGGCGCAAAAAAAGATCCGGATCTATAAAACCGCGTGCACGCACACTTGCACGCAATGTTCGCACAGTCCAGCTGGAAGGTTGCGCAGGTGAATCCGCCTCATATCCCGCCCTCTACACGCCCATAAATGCATATGGATGAGCCTACTGAGCATGCGCAGTGGTTTCCTGCAGCCTTTGGCGTCAGAATGAATGAGAGGGTGTCCCACCGTGACACTGACTTTCACGGAGACCTAGATGTTGTAGATGATGTGGAGGACAGGAAAACCACATTATTTGGTGGTCACAGTAAAAGTTATAATAAGTATATAAATAGTATACAATAAAATAAAGCGAGTGAGTGGCAGCACGCCGTTGCTGCGCTAAACGCCGTGAGTTCCCCGGCGCACCAGGGGGACACACGTCCCCCCGTCTTTTCAAAATCATGTTTTTTTCCCCCTTACTTTTTACAGTTTAAAAACTGTTTAAAAACGGTAGGCTCAGCCTTAAATTGCAAATTAACACTGTATGAAAGCGATACGAAAACGGCCCCGCAGCCCCGTTTCACCCCCCGC
Source organism: Cololabis saira (assembly GCF_033807715.1). NCBI lineage: Eukaryota > Metazoa > Chordata > Actinopteri > Beloniformes > Belonidae > Cololabis > Cololabis saira. The sequence continues at coordinate 45,042,776 of NC_084597.1, read as the reverse complement.
TCCCCCTCCTCCTCCCTCCCCTCAGAGCTGCTCAGGGCGGGTTTATGGTTCTGCGTTACACCAAACGCGTCGTTTTAACGCGGGACCCTAATTTAGGCACCATACACCCGCACCTAAAGGTTTCACGCGCGCGCAAAACTCATATATATGAAAAAAATCTGAGTCCCTTTAGGGGCTCCGTGGGGCTCCCCAAACGCAGCCCCTCATTTGTTCTGTCCTAAAGCGGTGGGTGTGAGGAGGTTCCCCGCGTGTCACCGCGGCTGCAGCTCCAGCAGCACCAGAGTCCTGACTGACTGAGCTTCACACACAGAGGACACGATCAGCGCTATTTTATTTTATTTTATTATTTTATTATTTTATTATTTTATTATTTTAAGTCTGATATATGTTGTGATATGTGATGACATTATTAAGAGTATGACATGAATCTGGCTTCATTTCACCACCTCACAGCCTGCCTCGCCAGTTCCCCGTGTCTTAAGTAAATTCTTACGGGAGGGTCCGAGTTGCCGTAAAGATAAGCAGATTTTTCTGTTAGTTTTTTCTTTTTAGATCCGAGGATTTGCGTAGATGGTGGCTTCCGCAACTTTCAGGCGCTTTTTCTGCGCAAGCAAGCTTTATAGATGAGGCCCCAGGTTGTAAAAAACTGAACTTTCCCTTTAAAAAAAAAGAAAGGTTGACATTGAAGGTTTCTTAACCAAAGTGAATTCACACATTCCAGTCATAAAGTTCTTCTAAGAGATGCGGACTGCTTGAGAGGGAGGTAATGTCTGGTTCTTCTCCTCTTAGTCACTTTAATGCTTTGCTGTTCTTCACTCGTGCCACAAGGTGCAAGATCCTCCAATTCTTCTAGAACAAATGTGTATTTCTTTACGTGGTGTGTCTGACAGTCAGTTACTTTCCAAGTTTGACCGCACTTATAGGGCGAGTAACCATATACGGTAATTTCCGTGGACACGGAAAACTACTTTCCCCACACTTCTCAGTGAGGTCTTGAAGTCATGTGAGTTAATCCTGCCAATCAGCACAGATCATGCTTTGTCACAGACAGTGTCATCATGGCCTCTGACCAATCAGCCAATCATCCTGGAGAAGCGGGAACGTCATTGATTTTCAAGAAGGGGAAATTTCACATTTTTGCTCCTACCTTCTTCCACACAAAAGTTCAGAAAGGTGAAACTAACCATGCTAAGTTGATGACACTCACACAGTATGTGTTTGAATGATGGTGCTAACTGATGAGATAAGTGTTGTTTGTGCAGAATTAGTGAAATCAGTGAAATAGTTAGCATGAATAATGGTAACCCCATATATGATCATACGCCCCTGTGTGGTAAAACTAGTGCAAGTGACTAAGGAACCTTTTATAGACATATGCCAGATACTCTAGTAAGCCATACTTTGTGTTTTTTTTTACAAATACACCCCCTTATGGTCAAACTAGTTCAAGTGACAGTGTCCTTTTGTAGACATATGCCCGGTGCATCTAGTAAGTCATACTTCGGGTGTTTTCCTTTTACAAATAGCGCATTATAAGGTAAGACAATATTGGACGTTGCATTGGATGTTGCCACAGATTTGTATAGCATAATATCAGTACCACCATTAATTCTAATGCTATTCTTCACTTCTTGTTCTGTGGCATGGTCAATGGCATGGTCAACCTGCCTGCTGCTGGTGGAGAGAGAGGGTCAGGAGCTGATTGGACTGATTGGACGAAATATCTATGGATGGAGAAAAAGAGAAGCCCTATAAGTCAAGTTGTACCATTCATGGAGAAAAGTTCTAATATCTCTATGAAGAGAGTATCATAAATATTATGTTGTATGTGTTTTTTGTATTTTTATACATATCCAATGTATGGGTACAATTTCACCCTCAATGGGCAAGTAACCATACATGGTAACTTCAGTGTTAGATACAATGTTACTCGCGATGGGCAAGGAACCATATATGGTAACTTCTTTGACCTCGATTTGCATCAAGAATAAAAAAAAAATGAAAAAAAAGAAAATTTTAAAAATACTCTGGTAGTAGCCCCCAATAACACTCTAGGGTTGAAATTGTACATTTCCAAGTATTTCAATGAGTGCCCTATAAAGGGTTAAAAAGATCTCTACTTGGTTTGGGAGACTGTGCATGTAATTCAACATGTTGTAAACCAGGCCTGGATCAAACATGCACATACATACACACATCTGTGTGATCTGGAGAATCACAGAACGGCCGGTAGTCCAGGACGGCCGGCTGCCGGCCACACACCACGCAGTCTGTTTTTTGCCCCCGCTAATCTACTGTTTCACACTCCGGTGCGGTCGGTGGCAGCAATGCATCTTTGAGTTGAATGCTGCCGCGGCCGTGCCAGGAGAAGAAAAAGAAGAAGTAGTAGTCTACGGAGCACTGAGCCGTACGTCAACGGTGCCGCCATAGTAGTAAATGTAGTAAATGGACTTATTTTCATAAAGCGCCTTTCTACAAAGAAATGTATGTTTTACGTCTCATTTATTCATTCACACACTAATATACTTGGGAAACAGTTAGGCACCAAATATATATTCAATTTTCTCAGATGGCAAAAATAAGAACTTTATTGATCCCACATAGGAGTAATTTATGTTATATCAGCTATAGAGAACAAAGTAGTGCTGAAAAACAATATATATCCCCCCTCACAAAAATAAGAAAAATAGAGAAACATATTTTCTCATCAACAAAACATATTTAAAATTTTTCAAGTAACAAAATAACATATTTGAACCATTTTTCAGGCAACAAAATAACATGTTTTGTTGATGAGCAAATATGTTTCTCTATTTTTCTTTTGTGAGGGGGGAGCACACAGTCACAAGAACACCTGGAAGCATTCATGCTCATGACCACAGAGAAAGATCCTCATGTCCCTTGACAATGACTTGGTCGTAGACAGAGTTGCAGAAAAAAGGGACCTGTTGAAGGAACTCCTTATCCCCAAGCATTGAGAAAAATGGCATTGCTGGTTTGTTTTTTTAGGTTAGTATTCAACCTTCATTTCTATGTGAGTATTCAAGTTAAACTGTATATTTACAACCTCTTTACATTGTGATTTATCATAACTCATACAGTGTTGTGTATTTCAGATACCTGTTTTGCTTTGGTTCAACCAGAGGGACTGCAGTGAGACCTTCATTTCTATGTGAGAGTATTCAAGTTAAACTAGAATACTATGCTCTTAACACATCTAGTCACATCAGTGCTATTGCTATAATTCGATGGTATAGTATCATGAGCCACAATTAAGTATTGTGACACTCATGCCAGGCGTTATTGTTGTTGTTCTTGTTGTTGAGTTTCCACGCCCCGATTGCTTTGGGCCGGGCCTAGTCAAAGTCCCGGGCCGTTTTCTGGTCCCAGTCCGTCCCTGGACACAGGTGATCAGGTGCAGGGGAGCTAGGAGCTGGGAAGCCACACAGTTTTTCAACCGTGCATGGAGTGTGTGTCCGCATGGTTTGTTCTGTCACCAGTAGCCTAATGTGTTGTTTTTGATAATACACAAGCTTGTTTTTTAACCTCTCATTCAGCATCCGGGTATTGTAGGTGTTGTTTTTTGAAGCTTTGCACATGTAAAATAAAGTGTTGAACGCAGCTCCCTGTCGGACCACTTTTTTTGGAACCAGCATGAGTTGGAAATGTCTTCAAATTCCCTCACATGGCATTTTTTGTTGTTAGATTGCCATTACAGTTATAATATGTTCATGGTCCTGTGGCAAAATAATTTCACTACTTCTGCTGTGCTTTTAAACAGCTGTGTGTGTCTGGTTTTCTGGTGTTTATAATAACAAGAAAAGAAATACATCTTCACTCTAATGTGTGCTATTACGTGTGCTTCCTCTTCCACTATTCTTCGTGACGTCATCAAAGACATCACATTCTTTGATGACGTTCCAAGGCTCCATGAAAGAGCATTTGAACGCTACGCGTCTGAAGCTGGAGCTGATTTGCTGCAAACGAGGATGAATGTGCACATGTTCCCAAACGTAGCAACAGCGCCCTCTGCTGGTTCATGGCGGTATGGTCGTAAGCGGCAGCTGCGGCTTCACAACTGTCTTCTATACGCACTTACCGAGTGTACTGTCACGTTTGTGTTTGTTTCATCATAACTGAACAACACAAACATCCGTATGCTGTCCTTTGACGACCGAGTTACTCCTTCAAATAAATGGATGGCGCTCCTATAGTTTATTTCTTTAGTTCAGCCACTTATAGGCTCTGCAAAGCGATTTAGTCTTTTTCCTATTCACCCGTTCACAGCCTCTTATTTTAGACACTCACAATGTGACACCAACCCCCGGTGAACATGTGGGAGTGAAGTGGGGCGTCTCTAATATGACGTAGGTTTGATATGACGTAGGTTGATATGGCGGTGGAATTCTTGCCTCCTTTGATCCTTTATGACGTCACCAGCAGTATATTTATCTGTAAATATTCCTCTGGACCGAGTCAGTTAGTTATTCACCTTCAGCTTGGTATCTTCTCACTAAGGATGTGGTGGAAACAGTTCTCATTGAGGTTGGTCGTGTTTCTTTTGGTTATTTGCTGGTATTTGGTGGTTTGTCCAGCGCAACATCAGTCCGTCTCCCTGTGTTTGAGTTTTATCTAAAAGTTCTGTCAAATTAGCTTTCTTTTTTGTTTCTTTTCTTGTTTTTTGTCAATAGTCATTTAAAAAAGTACATGGCATAATTACTGCAACTGGTAGATTTAACAACAGCGGCTGGATATATATTTTTCCTTTTTTATAAAGTCATTTAAAATATGATTTAAATTTGACATGAATTAAATCTTGTAATTATTATTTAGTATTGTTTCCCCCATAAGACCCACTTGTTTAGCTTCGGCTGCAGTGGTTTGCAGGTGGAAGATGAAATGTGTTATTGTGGACAGATTAGTTTGGTGATTTTAGGTTGGAAGCGCTGACTTAAAACCTTTGTAGTGTATATCATTGTTACATAATTGGCACATATATGTCATTATTTGACGTGAATATTTGCCACATGCATGCTTTTGTTCAGAAGTATTTACTGCTAATAACTGCCCAAGGCATCACAGGAAGATGTGTCTTTCTGTTTAACTCCTTTAGCTGTGTGCTTTTTTTTATGGCTCACTTGAAAGTAGAGATCAGAGTTTTCATAATCTTCACTTCTGATTGAGGGTCATTATAGATCGTTATTCATGAGTGTGACTGCAATAAGTTACTGAATTTCAAAATGTTTTCTTAGCAATTTCTTTGCTCTGTGATAATAACCTTCTGCAGCATTCATACGTAGACAGCTGTGAATTAGTTTCCCAGGAAAGTCAGTCTTGTTTGTGCATTTTAACTGTTGTTCTTTGTCTAATTGTTGCGGGTGAAAGGTTAGTCCAGCATGTAACATCATCTTGTTTTTTTCTAAAGTAGGGGGCATGAAGTTATGATTGAAAAACTCTGGCACCCTGGGGGAAATATTGATATCCAGATATATTATTGATATGAATTGGGAGTGTTAGGTAGAAGAATCACATGAATCTTCAGACTGTGATATTATTCTGGATTTGTTCCAGCTTGGTGTTATACTTAATGTCATTTCTTGATATTGAAAGTTACCTGTAGAATTACTAGTAAGTTATGAGGATGGACGGATCAATAGCAAAGTATCAATATTTCAGGCCTTATTTTTCAGTTTTAAGGATCTATTTTTGTGTAAAAAAAAAAAAAAAACCCAAAACAAACAACAATGCTTTAAATGTTTGGTTTCATTGATTTTAGTTCCTACCCAAACCCTGATCTCAGTCGGTTGTTTGTTGTTAGTCACATGAAAATATGGTAACGTAACATTAGCAAATAACTAAGAAGATTGTTAGGTCAAACACACAGGATGTATATTATAATGGAGAAATATTATAACTGACACGAATCTGTAAAAATTACAGACTTCTACATGCTTTTCAAGTGGGAAAACCTGCAAAATCAGCAGTGTATCAAATACTTGTTCTCCCCACTGCATGAACAGTCTTACCTTCATCTTGCCTTTTTTTCTCTTCTCCACTACAGATGGAAAAAATAGTTCATTTTTTCTCCTGCTCAAAACCAGAACCGACACCTTGACATCTTGTGTGAGATTAACTTCAAAAATCTCCGTCGCGCTTTACTGCGCATGCGTCGTACTACAGAGGCACATTTACTGACGTACCCCTTTATATAGATGCGTTGTTAATATAACATGATAATTAAAAATAACATTAATAATAATAACATTGTGACATGGTCATTTCTCAAAAACGAAAAAAAGAAAAGTAAAAAAAAAAGACCTGCGATGTTTGGCGTCCCAGAATGGAATGACGTCATTTGACGTCATCCGCGGGCCGACCTTCCTGCGCATCAGAGGAGTAGTGATGACGTCACGTCACGAAGGTTAAATGCTGAACATTGAGAAGTTGTATTGACAAACAGTCGAGATTAATTGGTGAAAGTACACACAGGATGGATATTTCACCTCTGTATTTGAAACAAAGTGGAGAAATATTATAACTGACTTGAATCATTGAAATTTGATTATTTTTCTTTCTCACGTGTTTTCAAGTTTGCAAATTGAGATGAACTTGGTTCTTTTTTTTTCTTTTCTCAGGTTCATACTCGGAGGAACGTGGTTTTATTCTTTCTCTTGTTTCTTAGTTTTAGATTTGTAAAAGAACTGAATAAAAAGTAAGCAAATTCATCTGAAGAATGTGGTAGAGAACAATTAGTAAATAACAATTATTAGTCATAATTCAATCATTTCAGTACCTTTCAGCACTGAAATGTGTGATGCTCTGGTGAATACTCCCACTGTAAACCTGAGGAAGAAATGTTTCTAAATATATAACCTTGTGAGGAACCAGAGCGGCCTCCCCACGTACAAGGGGACAAGGCAAAACTGGACCTGGGTGATGAGGTGTAAAAAAACCCTTCCAGAGTGTAGAATGCCACAAAAGTAAGGCTTTTTATTGTGTGCAAAAAACAGACATACAGGCGGAAGGCAAAATCTGTATTCTGGAAAAAAGACACAATGGGGCATAGCCTCGCAACAAGCTACCTCCATTCAGCAGCCACCTTTCTGGTATACAGCTGCAGTTTATAAACCCAGGCAGGGTGGAGCGGTTGATTGGACACAGGTGTACCACAATCAGCAGAACCAGGCACACCTGTGTGCTGCACCCCCGCAGACCACGCCCAATCCTCCACTCTGCCACACACATTAAAAAAATGTCCGGTGATGGTGAGAAGGGGAGGGGTTGCTCACTTTCTCACAAACCTCCTGAGGTCAGATCCATTGTGATGTCATTAATGACATCATAGACCTTTGATGATGCATCTCTGTGATGTTTTAGAATGTTTATTCATTGTGAATCCTTTAACATTGTTGAATATGAATGACTGTATCTAATTAATGACAGAAATGCACTGAAAGGATTCACATTCCTAGGAGTACCTTAGAAAGCTTATAATAATAATAATTATTTACTAATTGTTCTCTACCACATTCTTAAGATGAATTTGCTTACTTTTTCTCCAGTTTTTTGCAAATTTGGTGTGTTGTTATTCTGGTGTTGGATCAGATCCTCATGTTTAAAACATGAAACATAGAAAAAAACAAAAAAGAAAAAAAACACAAGTGAAAACTACATCTCAGTTTGATTCAGTGTCACAGACAGAAATGAATAGTTTGTGTTTTACGTTACCACTGCAGTACTTCATTTGGTCCAGTTATCTCCAAGTTTTCCGTTAATCTGTTAATGTCCTGATGTTCTGGTGATCTGTCAGATCCTACAAATGTAAACCTGAGAAACAAGAGAAAGAATAAAAACCACGTTCCTCCGAGTATGAACCTGAGAAAAGAAAAAAAAGAACCATACATGAACTTTAGATTTGCAAAACATCCTTTTGATGATGATTTTTTTTAAATTGGTGGAACAGACATGTACATGGCTTGTATTTGAGTTCAAAACTTCATACTTAAATAAGCTTGTGTTTTACGTTACCACTGCAGTTCTTCATTTGATCCAGTTACCTTCATATTTTCAGTCTGATGTGATAAAAACATTTACCTTCTTCCAGTGTCGTTTCATACTAGTGTTCTGTTAGTCCAGTGTTCTGGTACATCCTCCCACTAAGATCCAGTGAAGAAATGAGTAAAAACATGAAATAATAAAACTGATCAACTTACCAGGTGGGACTCTCATTCTTGGTATTTTTTTCATTATACTTGTTAATGTTTCATCACCTTATTGTCGTGCTGATATTACATTATTCTCATAATCTGATGTCCTGATATTCTGGTGTTTTATGAGATCCAACAAATGTAAACCTGAGAAACGAAAGAAAGAAAAAGAAACATGTTTAAATATGTACCATCAAATAATCAAATTTCAATGATTCAAGTCAGTTATAATATTTCTCCACTTTGTTTCAAATACAGAGGTGAAATATCCATCCTCTGTGTACTTTCACCAATTAATCTCCACTGTTTGTGAATCCAACTTCTCAATGTTCAGCATTTAAGCCTTCGTGACGTGACGTCAATCACTACTCCTTTGATGCGCAGGAAGGTCGGCCCGCGGATGACGTCAAATGACGTCATTCCATACTGGAACGCCAAACATCGCAGGTCTTTTTTTAACTTTTCTTTTTTTTGTTTTTGAGAAATGACCATGTCACAATATTATTATTATTATTATTATTATTATTATTATTATTATTATTATTAACAATATTATTTTTAATTATCATGTTATATTAACAACGCATCTATATAAAGGGGTACGTCAGTAAATGTGCCTCTGTAGTACGACGCATGCGCAGTAAAGCGCGACGGAGATTTTTGAAGTTAATCTCACACAAGATGTCAAAGCGTCGGTTCTGGTTTTGAGCAGGACAAAAAATGAACTATTTTTTCCCTCTGTAGTGGAGAAGAGAATAAAAACGAGTCCGGGGTCGAGAAAAAAAAGGCCAGATGAAGGTAAGACTGTTCATATCTGTAAAGTGTAAACTGAACCACCTGTGAATCTAGAATCTTCCAAGGAGCTTGGATGTTCCTGCGTGAGCTTTATTGACAAGATTATGTTGGTTTTTACACCTGGAAACGGTGTTCATACTTTAATGTAGAACATGTTTTTTTAAGTAACATCTATGGTACAGTCTTCAAAATGAAAATAGCTTATAACATCTTGGTTATTCTGCCTCAGTGTGTTCCTTAGTTACTTAGTTATTGGTAGTTCAGATGACATTATTTGGAGTAAGGTAACAACATGGGTGAGAACATCGTACACAAAGTATTTCCATCACTATTCTGCTTCTGACAGATTTGTACTTTTTTTATTTGAATTCATTTTGATCTCAAGATGTGCAGCTTTCATTGAATATGATGATCAACTGTGTACTTGTGTTGTGTTATTTAGCTGGAGCATCGTTGAACTATCTTGGAGCAAAACCAACTCCTGCCCAGCCAGAGCCTCCTCAGCTGATGACAATATAGATAATTAGTTTGAAACAGAGATCATGGATAAACCACATCTTATTTGATTTGTTTTCACAGGCCAAACTCCAGGCTTCTTCTGAGACTATAGAGTTGAGTAATCCTCTACTGACAGTTTGAACGATCCTAGAAGATTTTGAAGATCCTAGAAGATTTTGGAAGACTGTTAAGTCTCTCTCTGCCAACTCTGGCCCTGCTGAGCTACCTCCTCATATCATCCATGACTCAGTACCAGTGTTCGATAAATCAGAGATGCTTAATTGCTTCAACAAACACTTTATAGCCTCTGGTTCATTATTTGATTCCTTGCCAGGAGCCAACTCTCCACCCCCCAGTTCTCCTCCTCCTTTGGGGATGGCCTCCGGTAGTCTCCCTGGGCATCACTCCTTCTCGTTCTGCCATCTCACTGTTGGTGATGTTTGGAAAGTCCTGAGGAAGCTCGACCATAGGAAATCAGCAGGTCCTGATAATCTTCCCCCTTTCTTTCTGCGCCTTGCTGCAGACTTCATTGCAGAACCTGTTTCGCACATCTTTAACTTATCCATCGCCAACAACGAGATCCCAGAGGTATGGAAATCTGCCTTTGTGGTCCCACTCCTGAAGGGTGGTGACCCCAAATGTTTGAACAACTACAGGCCAATTTCCAAACTTCCTATTCTTGCTAAGGTTCTTGAGCAATTAATCAATGTACAGATCAAGGACTTCCTGGACTTACACAATATCCTTTCACCCTTGCAGTCTGGTTTTAGGAAGCAGCATAGCACAGTATCCGCTGCTCTTAAAGTGGTCAACGACATCACTGAGGCCTTGGACAGGAAGAACCACTGTGCCGCACTCTTTGTCGACTTGTCAAAGGCATTCGACACCGTCGACCACTCCATCTTATGTCAGCGCCTCTCGGACATTGGTTTTTCCTCCCATGCTGTTGGCTGGTTTACAAACTACCTGTCTCAGCGTAAACAGGCTGTGCAGTTTGGTGATCTGTCCTCCAACATGCTTACTACCTCTAATGGGGTGCCACAGGGTTCGGTCTTAGGGCCAACCCTATTCACCATTTACATAAATGAAATAGGATCAACCTCAAATGCTGCTGTTCATCTTTACGCGGATGACACAATTATGTACTGCTTTGCTTCTTCCATCTCCCGTGCCTTGGAGTCTCTACAGACTGCTTTTGACACCCTTCAGTCCCAGTTGTCTCAGCTTAGACTGGTGGTGAATGCAGGGAAGACCAAGGTCATGCTCTTCTCCAACAGCAAGCAGGCGTCAGCGGCACTTCCTGGCATTGTGTCTCGTCAGGGTACACCTATTGAGATTGTGTCAAACTACAAGTATCTTGGCGTTGTTCTTGACGACACTCTCACCTTCCAACTTCACATCAATATGCTCTTGAAGAAACTGAAGTTGAAACTGAGCTTTTTCTTCAGAAACAAGTCCTGCTTTTCAGCTCTTGCTAGGAAACGGCTGGTTACTGCCACCTTCTTGCCTCTTTTGGACTATGGTGATGTCCTCTACATGAATGCATCTGCAAGCTGTCTCCAACTTCTGGATGCTGCGTACCATGGAGCGCTGCGCTTCATAACCGGTTGTAAACCACTTACACACCATTGTGTGCTTTACTGTCTGGTTAACTGGCCATCTCTTTCCATCCGCCGAACCCTCCACTGGTACACTCTCATTTACAAATCCATTCTTGGTCTGCTCCCACCCTACCTCTCTGTCTACTTTTCACGCAAGCAATCCAGATACGCTCTCCGTACGCAGGATATCATTACTTACTCCATCCCCTTGGTCCGCACAGAGAAAGGCAAAAGGGCGTTCTCTTTTGCAGCCCCGTCCACTTGGAACTCCTTGCAACAGAGTCTGAAGTTGACGAACCTGATTCCCCTTGCTAGTTTTAAGCTTTTGCTTAGAGACATGGAGAGTGCATCTTTATCTTGTACTTGCACTAGATGACCTCTGCCGCAGCTAAGCATTTAAAGCACATAAGCTAGTCTGTGTTCTACAAGTTTTATTTTTGTCTGGGGCTAGTGTGCTAACCTGATATCTCTATTTTCCAGCTATTTAACGGTTATAGTGTATTGTCATTTCCACTCTGCATCAGTTTCAAGTGTTATGTCCTGTCATATCTTGTCATGTCTCATTTTTATGTTTTATGCAACTGTGTGGATGTGAACAGGTCACACTTGAAAATGAGTCTTCGGACTCAAGTGTTTTATCTGTATAAATAAAGGATAAATAAAATAAAAAATCCTTTCCAAACATTTAGCTTGTCTTGTGAGCTCTTTAAAAAACACAATCAGTTTACTTCAATGCCATTTCCATTGAGGGTGTAAAGCTTCTGAATCCATAAATGTCCCATCTCCTCCTTCCAGCAGTTGCAGCATCAACATGGAGCAGCAGCTCCACATGAGTGAACTGAGGTCTCTGCTATCCTGTCTGAAGGTGAAGGAGGATCTGGTGTGGAGAACCAGCACCTGGAACAACTGGAAACTTCACATTCACAAACAATGCTCTGATCCAAAGCTTACACACTTATTCACTTAGACTTGTTTGCTATGTTGTATTTTTAATGTCTCTGTGCTTGTTTTACATAATTAGTTCAGTGGATCTTATTGTTTCAGTCTATTTGAGTTGCAGCCATGTATTTTATTTTGAAAGGTGGTGGGTAATTTGGTTCCAGCTGATGTTCCTTTATTGATTAGAGACAGTGGGAAGTCAGTGGGCTCCAGGGAAGGTGGATGGTTTTTACAGCTTCAGACAGCTTCAGTATCAGCCTTAGGACTAAATGAAGAGCCAACATTTCAACATGTTGCTGTTTTGTTCAGGGAGAGGGTTATTAAAAGCCACTAAACGTTGTTTCCTGTCTGGACAATTGCCTCATTCCATCCTGTGGTTCCTATTTGATCTGATTAGAAACGCTGACCTGCTGCTTCTCAGTGGCCGTTTGAATGAGTTGTTGGAGACAAATAGCCACTACATATATCTTTAGAGAGACGTTGCACTCATTCATCACTTCTCTGTTCATTTTGGGTCGTTATTCAAGTATTTTTTGAAGTAACTTATCTATGTATTTATTACTTAATTCATGTATTTGTTTTCACAACTGATGCTTTTATGTAAGAGGATCATATGTTTGTTATCTGGTTTTATTTGTAAAATATTTTAAAAACGAAAGCAAATAAAGTGTTTTACTTGTTTACAGTGTCGTGTCTGCTGATGTTTTCTCCTCCATTCACATACAAGTTGAGTAGGGAACACTTTTACATCATTCTCAATATTAAAAAGTGCAAATTAGCATTCTTAATATGGTGTGGTTTGTGGCTGCTTCTGCTTTTATTTGTTCACAAGGCTCTTTTTCTTGTTCATTTCCTCCTCAGGAGGAGGTCCAGGGTCCTGATGGCCAGCCGGGATATCAACACGTCCTGAAACTGGCCAGGGCCCTGGTGGAAGCCAGGAGTCTCCAGGGGAGAGAGAGAGAGACGGGTAGACAGACTCTGGCAACGCCTGCCAGAGCAGGACGAGCGGAGAGTCGTGTACCCGTCCAGACACCAGGACAGACGCTCCAAGGGTTCAAGGCAGCAAAGGGGAAGAACACTTCCTGTCCTGGGAAGGAAAGTCTCCAGCGGTGAGTTTCACTTCAAACAGCTCTGGTGCTTCTGTTGTCGTGTGCCGTATTTGAACAGCGTCTCACCTCCACTGTCTTCCAGCTGCTACTCCCACTCAACTGGGGCCCTGCAGACGGGCCAGATGCAGCCGCCTGGTGGAGGCCGTTTGCAGCAGCTCTGCCGTCTCCATCCTGCCGCCACATGCGTGGGAGGATCATGAAGACCCGCTGGTCCCTCATCCACGGAGACTACGTGTCCATCAGGGAGACGGTGCTGGCAGCCCGAGGCTGATGCTCAGACCAACATTCAGCTCTTTGAGCTGAATCAGAGGACTCTGTGGTAAGAGCTGCTGTTGGTGGAAGTCTGTGGGGAGTGGAAGGAGGACGGGAAAACACAAAAAAATGAGGTTTTGTATATAAATGTATACAGTTTTTTATCATTTGTATATAGTTTGTTTTTATTTTGTATATAAATGGATATATTTGTTGGTATCAGGTGGTATAGTTTGTCTTTTTGTATGAATAAATGTGGCTTGTTTCTCTTTCAACTTTGAAGCTTTGTCTCATTCCTTGTTAAATTCTACATATATAGTTTGATTATCCACTTGAAATGATTGTTAATTATATGAATGGAACAGATAAGATCAGATCAGAAAAGATTGAAAAAAAACCTCAGGGAATACCTTTAATTATAAATTACAAGAAGAACTGGAGTAAGTAGCCAAAACCAAATGAGCAGAATGACTGAGTGGAAGCAGGATCTGGTTTATTTTTGGGGCTTTAAGTATCCAGAGAGGACAGATTCTTGGCAGGTACGTCGTCTAGTTCTCCGGGTCCACGTATCTGAAAGAGAAACACATTTAATATGGTTTCTGGTTTGATCTGACTGGAACGTGTTTCCTCCTCTCCGTTTGTTGTTGCAGTGCGCCTGTTCGTCCAGCAGATGGCGACATTTCCCCGGATCGTCCGCCGCTCTCCAACCTGTAGCGGTATCAAATCTGAAAATGGTTGTATTTGGAACATTTGCATTTTAAAATGAAACACAGCAAAGTTAACAGACAACAAACCTCTTTAATGTCATTGAGATGAACTCTATCTGTGGAGTCCAAAACTATTTTTTGGACCAGACTGTAAATATGTTCATCTCTGCTGTAAAGTTGGACATTTTTAACATGTGAGTCAGTGAATATTGACACGTTACTAGATTCAGCCTCCAGCCGTCAGCCAAAGAACTTCACCTTCTTTTTAGTTGCACATGCAATTCATTTCAAGGATCTTTATTTCAAACATGATGGCAGTAGAAAGTCTTGACCCTCGTTATTAGATATCAAAAAATCTTGACGTACTTAGAAGTTACACCAATTAATAGTATAGTATAATAGTAATCATTTTACACAGTCTAAACATACATTGTGGTAAACCTGAGTATAAATAGTATAAATCAGTGGCCAAGTTGGGACATTTACAACTTTTCCTTTTTCAACATAGTATCAACCAATCAAGTTGCAGCTACTCGGCTAGAGGCTTTCCAATGAACTCCTACATGGAGCCCCCCCATTAGTCAGACACTCATTATGAAGACTTAAATATAGAAATGACATAATGAACCACAGTGTCATGAAAACTGATGGATATCTTAAAAGGAAAACCCAACTCAAACTGATATTTTCCAACAACTTAATTTCAGTGTTAATATGAAGGTGTGTTTGAACCAGAGCAGAAAGTAGGTTTGTATTTGAAGAATAATCTGTCAACCAAAGTCTCTTGTTACTGGCATGCTTGGGTGGATAAAACATGTGCACCCAAACACCTGAAAACATTCTTGCATGGGTACCGAGAAATGAGAAAAGTTGCAGTTCCTTGACCGGCCACTGGAGGCTGGCGATAGAAGCAAGTCCATCTTCATTGAATCACATTAAAATACACTGGTTTTGACACGTCTGGATGAATGAATGAAATGGAACAAATGAAAATGTCCACATTTGAAGAAGAGATAAACATTTGCAGCCGGGTTCTAACAGTTTAGTGGCATGGCAGCTGTACAGGTGCTGGATTTAGTTGTACCGCATCAGGTCAAATTAAAAAAAGCACCAAACTTATGTTTAATTAGGGGTTTGTTTTTTCTATTTGCGGCCAGCACAGCAAATGGTGAGCTGCTACATTTACATTTGCTGCCCAGTGCAAGTGTAGCGACTGAGCTGTGAATATAGATGATAAAAAACAACAAAATAAAGTACCATAGCTAGACTGGCGGCATGGACGACAGCAAGGTGGATTACAGGACTTAATGTTTATTTCCACGTCGAACTACGCCTGATCACCGCACCGGGCTCCGATCGGAGCCCCTGCGTGTAAGTATTGTTCTGAGCAAAAAAATAATATCCTCTTCGCCATCTTTGAGAGTTCGTTTTCCACGCCAGATCACCGCAGCGGGCACCATAATCGGTGCCCGTGTGTGTACGTACCACTACACTCTCCAGCTAATGTTAGCCTCGGCTAACAACAACAACAACATCCACTCCCTAGCCATAGCTCTGTGTACTGGCACCTATATTCTTTTCCCCCGAGGAATGTCTCCGACCCCACTCACCTCAGACGACTCCATATCCGAGTTGAGATCACAGCTCCGCACCATAGAGGACCTCCTAGCAGACATCCTCCGGAGGAAGTCAACAATCCTCTCCCAACTGGATGAACTGGAGGCAGCCGGACAACGACCGAATAAAACACCCCACGGTCCATCTCCGCCCAAATCTCCCTCCTGGGCATCGGTGGTCAAGAAGGGGAGAAGTTTCTCTCTCCCGCTGTTCTCCCCGCTCCATACGTCCAACTGTTTCTCCCCACTTGCTGCGGCAGAGCAAGCTGCTAGCAAGGAGCTAGATGCTAACCGCAGCAAGATGCTAACAGCGGCGTCTGTGGTTGCCATGGTCACCCATCCATGTGCTGCCCAAGAACAACAACAGCTCCGTCTCAATCGAAGCTCCGCTCGAAAGCGAAGCTGTACGACGCTGACTCCGAAAAAGGACCTCAAACGCAGCCGACAGCGTTCTCCTCCATATTACTCCTCGCCGCTCACAGCAGCCAACCTGTTCGAGCGTCCGCCATCTCCGCCGTCCACCTTCAGCCGAGAAATGGACATAGCTGTTCCAGATAATGACGTCATCAACCCAGCCGAGTCTGAAATCACCAACCCCGCCCCCCTCACACCGGCCAGTGCAACTACATCTGACCCCCCTCCCCCCTCACCAGTCAGTGAAGCTATTCATGCTGCAGAATCAAATGCAGCTTCATTTCATATATCACCCCCCAAATTTCTCCTTGTGGGAGACTCTCTTGTACGTCATGTAGCCATCCCAGATTGCAGTAACATATTCATACTCTGGCGCAAAAATTAAGGACTTGCATACACACATCCCAGGTATTCTTCACCAGTATCCATCAATCCACTCTGTCATTGTTCATGTGGGACTCAATGATATAAAATCAAGGCCTGCCCAATCAACACAATTACAGAAGGACTATGAGACACTAGCCAACTCTATTGAAACCCTGAAAATAAAATGCATTTTTTCAGGCTTAATGCCAACCCTCAGTAGGCGCTCCGAACTCTTCAGTCGCCTAGTCAGCGCAGATAACTGGATCCAAAATTTCTGTGTTGCATGTGGTTATGGCTACATCTTCAACTTCGACTCAGTTTGGAAAAAACCCCAGCTATTCTATGATAACACTCATTTAAATTACAAAGGAAAAAAGATACTGGCCTCAAACATCACCCGTCTACTAGAGTCCACCACTACATGACGCCAGTCAACAACAGACAATCACCCCCCTTCACATTGCCTTTCCTTCCCATCACATAATGACATTGCCTCATCTCCCATGTCCCCCAGTCCCATGTTCCCTATTCCTGTCATGATCTCAGCTAGAATCAGTCAAACAAGGTTCATTTCAAATAGGGATCGCTGTTTGGTTACGGTACCCCTCAACCGCTCCACCCCTCAAAATCATGAAAATAAGCTAAACCTGGCCCTGTTTAACATACGATCACTGGCAAATAAATCCCCTCTGTAAAGAGAATATTGACATAATGTTTTTAACTGAGACATGGCTTGGTCCAGATGGAGCTGTACTTTTAGCGCCAGCCTGTCCTCCAAACTACAGCTTTATTCACTGTACCCGAGAGGCTAAGAGAGGTGGAGGTCTCGCAGTTATATTCTCAGACAAGCTAAAGTTTAAACCTCTGTCTCTGGGCTGTTTTTCCTCATTTGAGTACCAGGCCACACTACTGCAGGGTTTCCCACCTATACCGTTGATTAGTATTTATCGCCCTCCAAAGTGCAGCAAAGCTGTATTTTTAACTGAATTTTCAGAACTTTTATCCATCTGCTCCTCTAATTATGATAAAACGGTGGTCTCAGGCGATTTTAATCTACACTTGGACCTTGCCTCTGATACTACTGTAAGGGATTTTTTAGAGTTACTGCACTCCTTCGATTTTATTCAACATGCTGCTGGACCTACACACAAACATAAACACACCCTGGACCTGGTAATTTCTAGAGGTGTAAATATCAATATGGAAAGGGCTATTGAAAGGCCTGAGCTCTCCGACCACTTCCTGCTGTGTTTTAATATGACTGTCCCTGACCTAGAGAAAAATAACACAGAATGCATTATAAAAAAAACCCTTTTTTAGCTCATCCGCAGCCAGTGAGTTTCCTCTGCATCTGACGCCCCCCCCCCTATCCGATACTCTCTCAGTAAATGAGTTGGTTCACGATTTTAATCTTAAACTAGAAGCAGCCCTTGACATAGTGGCCCCTATGAAGACCAAAAAGAAGCGGAGCACCAGAACAACACCCTGGATAAATGACCACACTCGCTCACTGAGGAAGGATTGTCGCAGAGCTGAGAGAGTTTGGAGAAAAAGCAAACTCACCATCCACCTAGAAATTTAAAAAAAATCAACGGTCACCTACAACAAAGCTGTGCGTCTGGCAAGACAGGCCTATTTCTCTGGCATTATTAATGAGAACAAGACAAATGCCAGAGTCCTTTTCTCTACCATCGAACAACTTTTAAACCCCCCTGAGTCCTACAAGCAGTCGTTCCCTGCGTCTAAAGCTAAGTGCAATGAGTTTGCATGTTTTTTTGATGACAAAATTTCTAACATTAGAGCTGGTATTATGAGTGGTGCCACTAGTGCAAACCTTCAAACTGGAGCTAATGGTGCCAGGGTTGACCTCCCCAGTGGGCACCTTATGTCATTTCACGCAAGTGATGAAAATGATCTTCGCAGAACCATATCTAAGATGTCATCATCCTCCTGTTCATTAGATACAATTCCCACCTCTTTTCTCAAAGAAATCCTAGAGAGCGTGATTGGAGATATACTTAAAATTGTAAACAGCTCTCTGCAGTCAGGCATATTTCCAGACACACTGAAGTCGGCTGTAGTTAGGCCCCTCCTCAAAAAACACAATCTTGATCCCTCTGTGCTGGCCCACTACCGTCCCATCTCTAATCTGCCCTTTCTGGGCAAGGTTCTAGAAAAATGTGTCTTTCATCAATTGGACGTGTTCTTACAAAATAATAATGTGCACAACAAATTCCAATCGGGTTTTAGGAAAGGTCACAGTACCGAAACAGCACTCGTTAAGGTGATTAACGATCTGAGAGTGTCTGCTGACAAAAAAAATGTATCCGTTCTCCTACTGCTCGATCTAACGGCGGCATTTGACACAATTGATCACTCTATTTTAATAAAACGCCTAGAGCACTGTGTAGGTCTGTCTGGATCAGCCCTATCCTGGTTTTCATCCTACTTAGCAAACAGAACTTATTTTGTTAAATTAGGTGAGTTTGAATCAGACAAACACCACATCAACTCTGGTATTCCACAAGGTTCAATTCTTGGTCCCCTACTGTTCTCCCTATACATATTGCCGCTGGGGGAACTCATTACCAATCACGGTGTGAATTTTCATTCCTATGCCGATGACACCCAACTCTATCTTTCTGTAGCTCCAAATGATCTCTCTGCCCTAGACCCACTCTTGACCTGTCTGTTCAGCATTAAATGTTGGATGAGTGAGAACTTTCTGAAGCTAAACGAGGATAAGACAGAGGTTCTCATAATCGGCTCCAGTGAGCAGAAAACAATCATAAACAGACAACTTGGCAACCTGGCTGTAGATAGCAACGGCACAGTCAAGAACCTGGGTGTCATTATTGACTCCGATCTGAATTTTAACTCACACATAAGTTATGTTACTAAGACTGCCTTTTTTCACCTTAGGAATATTGCTCGAATCAGAGCCTACCTGTCTTTGGATGATGCTAAAACGCTGACCCACGCCTTTGTCTTTTCTCGTCTTGACTACTGCAATGCACTTTTTTCTGGCCTACCGAAGAAAACAACAGACAGACTACAACTTGTCCAAAATGCGGCAGCCAGAGTTTTAACTAAAACCAAGATGAGAGAACATATTACTCCAGTTTTAGCTTCACTGCATTGGCTTCCAGTTGTTTTTAGGATTGATTTTAAAGTTCTTTTACTTGTTTATAAAGCTCTGAATGGTCTCGCGCCTCCCTACCTGCTGGACTGCCTCCCTAAATATGTCCCAACCCGCCCCCTCAGGTCTTCCACCGCTGACCTGCTCGTTGTGCCCCGAAAAATGACAACTAAAAAATATGGTAAAGCGGCCTTCTGCTTTTACGGCCCAACTGCGTGGAACAAACTCCCACTGTATCTCCGACAGGCAGCCTCTGTGGACATTTTTAAAGCACAGCTGAAGACATACTTTTACACACTTGCTTTTAATTGATCTTTTAAATTATTTTAAAATACTGTCTGTGTTTTGATTATTTTAATCGATCTTTTGGGTTATGTGTTGGTTATGTCCTCACTATGCTGCTTTACTGCTATTGTTTTTGCTTCCACTTTGCTGCTTTGATTTTTGTTTTATGCCCTCTATTTCTATGTTATGTCTTATGCCTTAAATTTCTTTTTATGTGAAGCACCTTGCGCTGCATTTTATGTATGAAAGGTGCTATACAAATAAAGTTTATTATTATTATTATTATTATAGCTAAGCAGATGCCACCAGGAGACAGAGCCTCCTGTACAGGCTCTTGGTAAATGCATCGAGGAGATTAATGACTTGATGTGCCACAACTTTCTCCAGCCAAACAAAAATAAAACTGAGTTAAATGTCTTTGGAGCCAAAGAGAAACGATCACAGGTCACCACAGAGTTTCAATCTATACACCTAAAAACCACCAACGAGGACAGAAATCTGGATGCAGTGATGGACTCAGACCTACATTTGGAAAAACACATTAAGGCAATAACAAAGTCAGCCTACTACCACCTTAAGATTATATCAAGGTTAAAATATCTGATGTCTCAGCAAGACCTGGAAAAACTAGTTCAGGAATTCATCTTTAGTAGCTTGATTATTGTAACAGCATCTTTACATCCACCTTAAAAAGTTAGTTAGACAACTGCAGCTCATCCAGAACTCTGCTGCTCAACTGGGAGCAAAAGCAACATCTCCTCACTTGCTGGAAAAGTGTGATCTATTGTTGAATGCTCCACAAAGGAGTGAGGAAAGAGTGATTCCTCCTCTCATCAGCACCAGCTCTGTTGTGGTGCGTGTGGCTCCTCCCTCCAGCTGTCCATCAACAACGCCGCTGCGGCTGACTGGTTTGGTTTGGGGCTTTACATCCCGACACAAGTGAAAACACAAGTCATCAGGAACTGAAAACAACCAGTCATTGAACAATAATTCTCTTTATTTTGCTCCCATTTGGATGAATGACATGTTTGTAAAGGCACACTTGAAGCAGATCTAACATACAGTCAGTCATCCTCAGCTGCTGTTTGTCTGCGCAGCGTGGCACACTTTCATCCTCTCCAGCGTTCCCGTCACGTACGGGTCATTGAGGTACAGGAGAAGGTGTCTCATGGTGATGAAATCCTCTCTGAGCGCTGCGTCTGGTCGGATCCGGATTCCTGGATCCATCTGCAGCATCTGAACGAGCAGCCAGGCGAACTTCCTGCAGTCCTCATGGAGATAGCAGTTGCTGGGCTTGATCTTTCTCATCACCACCTCTTCCAGGGAGAAGCAGTCTTTGGAGAAGCCACAGTGGTCCATGATGTGGTTCCCCGTCTCCAGCGTGTACTGGCCCGGTGGTTTCATCCGCCAGATGTCGCGGGGACCCTCCTGATTCAGGTAGAAGAACCGAGTGGCTCTTCTTGAGGCGTTCAGGAGCCCTTGGGTGGACCAGGTGCAGCCGTCCGGGAACCCGGGGCAGGACCAGCCGTAGTTCAGCTTCACCATCATCCGCATGGCCTCGTATTCACAGTCAAACGGGAACAGCTCCTCACTGAGGAACAAGAAGGCCAGGACGCAGCCCAGGGACCAGACATCCACTCCTGGACCCAGGGAGGGCTGGTCCAGCAGGACCTCCGGGGCCACGTAGGCGTAGTTCAGGGGGATGTCCTCCCCCCGCAGACTGGAGGCCACACAGGCATGACCAAAGCCAGCCAGCTTCACCTTGAGGGGCTGCGTGTGATGCTGGACCAGCAGGATGTTCTCTGGTCTGACCTCCGTGTGAACCACCCCGGCGTCCCTCAGGGCGTCCAGGGCCACCAGCATCTGCTGGGCCACGGGTCGGATCTCACACAGCTGCAGCGGCTCAAAGTCCCTCCTTTCCATGAACGCAAACAGATCCATGTCCGACAATTCAAACACTAGACACAAGTTGTTCCTGTGTGTGAAGTGTTCAGTGAGGCGGAGTAAAGTGTGTGTGTCGGGGTGGAGCTGGCGGAGTTCCTCCAAGATCTCAGCTTCTCTCCTGCCTGCTTTCACCTGGTCCTGTCTCACCACCTTTACGGCCACTAACCTGTTTGTTTCCAGTATCTTGCACTTGGCCACTTTAGAAAAACTCCCCAGGCAAGAAGGCAAGAACTGCTCCACGATGTATTTGTGCGGATGAGCAGCCAGAACCTCTCCCACCTGAGCGTGGAAACCTGGTTCTGACGAGGAACCGCTGCTGGACGGCTCCATTTCTGGGACCCGGACACTTCCACCAGATAGAAACACGGACCGTCTCTGAGAAATGTGCTTCACCGCTGCTTTTCACCTCAAAACGCCAACCAACAACAACAAAAATCCTTTTTCTCCTCACTCCGTTACTCCTCTCGTTTTCGTCTCTGCAACCACCAACCGCTCCGTTGCGCCCGTTATTTTCCATCACCATGGTAACTCTCCGCCCGTGAGGTCTTCACGAACACCCGGACAACTCAACACTTCTAAACAGAACAGAACAGTTAAACATTCCTGTTCATTACAGTACGTTGATCAACTCGTTTAATAAAATATATATATAGGCTTATATATATATATATATATATATATATATATATTGTAACGAACTGGAAGTTTAACTGTTCTGTTCTGTTCAGTTTAGAAGTGTTGAGTTGTCCGGGTGTCCGTGAAGGCCTTAGGCCGCGTTCAGACTGCAGGCAAATCTGATTCATATCTGATTCCTTCTCATATCTGATTTTCAGGGCTGACTGTCCACACTGTTTTTAGCAAGTGTCCATATCAGATATGACTCTGTTCAGACTGGGCCAGATCATTGACTGATCTGACGGGTTGCCGTAGCAACGACGTCGGAGCGGAGGCGTCACCCAGCGCGTGTATTGTGGTTCATGCATTTTTTTTATATATAAAAAAATCCCAAAATATCTGTACCGTTTCTGATTGGGTCGGCACTGCGCATCATTTTTAGACATAACAATGAACGCATACAGCAAAAGTTGTGTCTCGGCGGAGGGACCCGACGTCCCAGCAAAATGAGAAACAGAGAAAAGTGTTCAGAACAAAACCACCAGCAAACTAACAAACCAACCAACAAAGCTCAGAGTTAACAAAACGAACCAGCAATTAATAACTGGCAGCCCTGCTCCATAACCTCTCCTCCTGATGAGCTGACGGGCTGCAGGTTCAGGCCATGGATCTATTATATAACGGTTCAGGCTCACAGCGCGACTGAAGGCTGATTTATGGTTCCGCGTTACACCAACGCAGACCTACGGCGTAGGGTACGCGGCGACCCGTACGTGGACATGCGGTCTTTTTTCTGCTATTACATGATTTGTAATGTGAATTTGCAACACTTAAACTACAAATAATAGTTTTTGAAGTGACATCAGAGATTGTACATGCTCTCTGTGAAAGGATGAGTAGCTCCACAACTGGAAATGAGCGGGTGGTTTGGAGCGTCTGGGACAGTCATATCCGATCTGAGTGTTTGGAGCTGTTCACACTGAGACGCATCTGCCCAAATGCGATAATGATCGGATATGAAACTACCTCCTGGAGGTGGTTTCCATCTGGTTTGCAAAAATCGGATCTCATGCAGTTTGGGACTGTTCAGACTTCAAAAGAGTCATCCAGTTTCAATCTGGATGGGCTAAAAATCGGATATTGGCTGGCAGTCTGAACGCGGCCTTAGGGGCGGAGAGTTACCATGGTGATGGAAAATAACTGGCGCAACGAAGCGGTTGGTGGTTGCTGTAAGAGACGAAAACGAGAGGAGTAACGGAGTGACGAGAAAACGGTTAAACATTCCAGTTCGTTACAATACATATATATATATATATATTTTTTTTTTTTTTTTTTTTAAACGAGTTGATGAACGTACATTTGAACTCCGCAGTCAAACACAGGCCTGCAGATCTGACAGGTCACGTGGTGCATCATGTGACCCCCACAATTTTTTTCAAAGGGTACTATAAAGTATAAAAATACCTTAACCAGGGTTTTACAACAGGAAATAAAATAAAAGAAATTGTGTAATAGCAAAATAATAAATGATTGCCCTTTCATTTGTCCTCCTTGCCTCCCTGCCACTCCTCATCCCATTGTTTTATAACCGTGTATTAATTCAATTCAATTCAATTTTATTTATATAGCGTCTAATACAACAGAGTTGTCTCTAGACGCTTTACAGAGACCCATACCCAGAACATGACCCCCGAGCAGTTATTACATAAACAATGGCAGGTAAAAACTCCCCTAGTGGGAGAAAAACCTTAAGCCAAACAGTGGCAAGGAAAAACTCCCCTTTAGGAGGGAAGAAACCTTGAGCAGGACCAGGCTCATCAGGGGGGACCCTCCTGCCGAGGGCCAGACTGGTGGGTCAGGGACGGCAACAGCACAGCAGGCAGGTGGAAGCAGCAACGGGATGACCGGGGGTGGGGACCGCAGGCCAGCACACAGCTCCCGAAGCTCCGGCCCAATCAGCAAGTCCCAGGTTGGGGTGCAGGGTCAGGAAAAGACTTGTGCTCCGTAATGCAAGCTACAAGCCACCCACGGCCACCTGCAGGACAAAAGAGAGAAAAGGGAGGAGAAGGGGGGGCCAGCAACGGGATGACCAGGGGTGGGGACCGCAGGCCAGCACGCAGCTCCCGAAGCTCCGGCCCAATCATCAAGTCCCAGGTTGGGGTGCAGGGTCGGGGAAAGGTTGAGAAGGGGCAGGGCCAGGGAGAGGAGTCTTGAGGGACGAACATTCTCCCCCGCCCAAAAGGGGCCGTTACCCTGCCCCCCTCACTCCCACACTGCAGGTTCCGGTGTCCGGCAAAGGATGCTGCAACATGGACAAAAGAGAGAAAAGGGAGGAGAAGGGGGGGCCAGCACAAGAAACCACAGGAGCGACTCTGACACACTAAAGTTTACACTACCTAGAGATTTACCAACACCAGCTAGAGGTTTACTAAACACTAACTATAGGCTTTACTAAACAGAAATGTTTTAAGTTTAGTTTTAAAGGTGGAGGTGGTGTCAGCCCCCTTAACCCAGATTGGAAGTTGGTTCCATAGTAGTGGCGCCTGATAGCAGAACGCCCGCCCTCCAAATCTACATTTAGATACTCTAGGAACTACGAGTAAACCTGCACTCTGAGAACGGAGAGCTCTGACAGGAACATAAGGCACTATCAGGTCTTGCAAATAATGCGGAGCTAAGCCGTTTTGGGCTTTATACGCAAGTAATAAAATTTTAAATTGGATTCTGAATTTTACGGGTAACCAATGGAGCGACGCTAACACTGGAGAGACGTGGTCTCTCCTGCTAATTCCTGTCAGTACTCGTGCTGCTGCATTTTGGATCAGCTGGAGCCTATTCAGCAAATTACTTGGACATCCTGCTAACAACACATTACAGTAATCTAGTCTAGAAGATACAAACGCATGAACTAGTTTTTCTGCATCACTCTGTGAGAGGATTTTCCTAATCTTTGCAATATTACGGAGATGGAAAAAGGCTATTTTACAAACCTGATTGACATATGGTTTAAACGACAAATCCTGATCGAAAATAACACCAAGATTTCTCACAGTTGCACTGGAAGCCATCGCAACACCATCTAATCCCTTCCTAAGATGCTCTGGACCAAGAATGATAACCTCTGTTTTATCTGAATTTAGAAGCAGGAAATTTCTGGACATCCAGTCCTTGATGTCCCTAAGACATGCCTGAAGTTTAACTAACGGTTCTGTTTCATCCGGCTTCATAGACAAATAGAGCTGCGTATCATCAGCATAACAATGAAATTGTATGCCGTGATTCTGGATTATACTTCCCAACGGCTGCATGTATAAACTGAACAAGATTGGCCCTAGCACTGAACCCTGCGGAACACCATAACAGACCCTTGACTGTTCTGAAGAAACCTCATGTACATGAACAAACTGGAACCTGTCAGATAGGTATGATTTAAACCAACATAGAGCTGTCCCTTTAATCCCAACAACATGCTCTAACCTGTGCAGTAAAATGCCATGATCTATAGTGTCAAAAGCAGCACTGAGGTCCAGTAGAACCAGTATGGACACTAATCCCTTATCTGAGGCCATAAGGAGGTCATTCGTGACTCGAACAAGTGCTGTCTCTGTGCTATGATGCATTCTGAACCCTGACTGAAAGACTTCAAACAGATCATTTCTATACAAATAGTCACATAACTGGCTTGAAACTGCCTTTTCCAGAATTTTAGACACAAATGGAAGGTTGGAAATTGGTCTATAATTAGCTAAGGTGTCTGGGTCAAGAGAAGGTTTTTTAAGTAAAGGTTTAATTACTGCGACTTTGAAAACCTGTGGTACATATCCTAAACTTAGGGATAAGTTAATTTGGTCCAGTATTGTCGTACCAATAAGAGAAAAAATATGTTTGAATAGTCGAGTCGGGATGGGGTCTAACATACATGTGGTTGACTTAGCTCTATTAACGAGTGAAATTAGCTCAGGGAGGTCTATAGGATCAAAACAGTCTAAAGACAAGTCAGAGCCTAGGGAAGTCGCTAAAGCTGAAGAAACACCTACAACCGGCTGGTTGATTTCTTCTCTAATTCTCGCGATTTTACTGTTGAAGAAGCCCATAAAGTCCTCACTACTGAGAGCTGCAGGAATGCACGGCTCAACAGAGTTGTGACTCTTTGTCAGCCTGGCTACAGTGCTGAACAGAAAACGTGGGTTACTTTTGTTATCCTCTATCAACGTTGAATAATAAGCTGTTCTGGCTTTGCGAATGGCTTTTTTATATACTATTAGAATATCTTTCCATTCACGATGAGAGTCTACAGACCTACAAGAGTACCACTTCCTTTCCATTTTACGCACGTTTTGTTTCAACATGCGGATATCTGAATTATACCAGGGAGTTAAGCTCCTGTGGCTAGAAACCCTCCTTTTCAAAGGAGCAACTTCATCTAAAGCTGAATGCAACAAATCAGCAGTGTTACTAGCAAGGAAATCAACATCTGCAGAGGTAGAACCCAGGTCACTGGCCTCGACTACATCACTATTTCGCACTGTCGTAAGATAAGCAATGGCCTCCCTAAATTTAACAATAACTTCATCAGACAAACATCTGCTAAAATAATACCTCCTATTTTGCACTTCAACATCAACAAAATTAAATTCAAACGTTATTAAGTAATGGTCGGATAAAAGGGAGTTTACAGGTGACACCAACAGACCATCAGTTTCAACACCGTAGGTGAGAACGAGATCGAGAGTATGATTAAAACAGTGCGTCGGTTTATCCACTTTTTGTGAGATACCCATTGATTCTAGAAGAGAATCGAAGGCTAATTTAAGATTATCGCTTTCAACATCCATATGAATGTTAAAATCACCCACTATGATGAATTTATCTGTGCTGATCAATAATCCAGAAAGGAAATCTGAAAATTCAGACAAAAACTCCAGATACGCACCAGCAGGGGGCCGGTACACTACCACTAACACAACTGGCTTCTCTGATTTCCGGCTCGGAAATTTCAGACCAAGCATGAGGCTTTCAAATGTATTATAGTTGCACTTAGGTTCAATTTTTGTTTCGAGACCGGAGTTATAAATTGCTGCGACTCCTCCGCCTCGGCCCGTGCTTCTAGGAATGTGATGATTAAAGTAGCCGGGCGGAGTTGATTCATTCAAACTAACATACTCTTCCTCCTGTAACCATGTTTCTGTTAAGCAGAAAATATCACTCCTGCTCTCTGTAATTATATCATTTACTAACAGAGACTTAGAGCTTAATGATCGTATATTTAGTAGTCCGCATCTAATTTTTAGGTCTGTAATTGGTACCAAATGTACATTGGTTTTAATTTTTACAAGGTTATCTTGGTTAACGCCTCTATAACGCTGCACCTGGTGAACTTTTGGAGGGCGGGGAACTGCAACCACTTCTATTTTGCTAGGCACCTCTAACTGACTAAGCCTCGCCTCCAGCCCTGTTAAACTACAGCTCTGCATCCTGGCCTGGACCCTGCATTGTCAGGGGGAGTGTCTAATAACATTGGCCAGATTTCTAGACATAAGAGCTGCACCATCCCGGGTGGGATGAATGCCGTCCCTTCTAATCAGACCGGGCTTTCCCCAGAATGTCTCCCAGTTGTCAATAAAGTCCACGTCGTTTTCTGAACACCACTGAGACAACCAGCGGCGGAGCGAGAGCATGCGACTAAACATGTCATCGCTGGTCAGATTGGGGAGGGGGCCAGAAAAACCTACAGAGTCCGACATGGTCTTGGCGAAGTTACACACCGAGACAATATTCATTCTGGTTACTTCCGACTGGCGAAGACGGGAGTCATTATTAGTGTTATTAGTGTATCAACCACTACGGAAGAGTATAGGGCCTGGCAGGAGAAAAATAAAAGTAATATTTTAGAGGAGGAAGATTTTTTTTTCATTATGCAATCCGAGAAAAAAGTCGAAATGTCGAGAAAAAAGTCGAAATGTCGAGAAAAAAGTCGAAATGTCGAGATTAATGTTGAAATGTTGAGAAAAAAGTCCAAATTTTCAAGAAAAAGTTGAAATGTTGAGTTATGCAATCCGAGAAAAAAGTCGAAATGTCGAGAAAAAAGTCGAAATGACGAGAAAAAAGTCAAAATGTCGAGAAAAAAGTCGAAATATCGAGATTGATGTTGAAATAGAAATTCGAGAAAAAAGTCGAAATCTTGAGAAAAAAGTCAAAATTTCGTGAATCGAGTTGAAATGTTGAGAAAAAAGGCGAAATTTTAACTTTATTCACGAAATTTCAACTTTATTCTTGAAATTGTATTTCAACATTATTCTCAACATTTTGACTTTTTTCTCGACATTTCGACTTTTTTCTCTAAGTGCACAATTAAAAAAATCTTCCCCTCTCAAAATATGTGTTCTCCTGCATGGCCCTAAGTGTTTTACCTTTGGTAGAGTGAAGTGTGATTGAATATTTAAAGATATTCATGAAAAATTAAAATCAATATTTAGAAAACATTTTTCATAACCATTTTATTCAAAAAACATTTGCTGATTTGGTTTGTTTCTACAATTATTTATCACAAAACATATTCTAAAGATTTCAAGAACAAGAAATCCAAATGATGGACTGATGAACCACGAGCTCCTGATGACCCAAACTTTTGATCTGATCTCTGTCTCCTTACACACACATTAGTTGCTGTATATCATTTCAAATGATGTGGTACAGGTACAGGTGTCATGCATGTGAAATCTGGCCATGGAGACCCAAATCATTTGTGTGTTTGTTTCTGCTGTAAAGGTAAATATTGTAAGATGGGGTGATGTTAGGAATCCTCCTCCTCTGGCTGGGGGAGCCAGCAGGTGCTGCTGATCTTCAATCAGCCCCAGCTGCCACTAATCACCAGCCCAGGCACAAAAGGAGACCTGGGGCCGGATTCACAAAACATTCTTAAGAAAAAAAATCTTCTTAAGTGTCATTTTTTGCTTAAGTTCAGTATTAAGAAGAAAAAAAGAGAAGAAGTCATATTCTCTATTCTAAGTATTTTCCCAACTTTCTTCTTAAGTTTCTTCTTAAGAAAAAACTTAAGAATAAATGGTATTCTTGAAATAAAAGTTCTCAAATTTGTTCTTGACTTTTTTCTTAACTTTAAGACAACCTTGACCTGTCTTAAATTTTCTTCTGTGAAAAGGTTTAGCCTCTAATATCACCTTTTTCAACACATTTTAGACAAGTTTAGACTAGTAGGTCATAGTTTGAGGATATACTTTGTAATTAATTACACAAAGAGCCTGTTAACTGTTTGTTAGCATGTTAGTTAGCGTGGTAGTTAATTATTATTAATTTTCCTCAATAGTATTTTTTTTCACACATTAATCTCATCCACCATAACCTTGAAAAGTTCCTGCATCTCTTTTTCTCCTTCTCCATGTTTAGTGAGTGACTAACGGTTAAGACCAAACTACCTGTATATATAATATATATATATATATATATATATATAT
This sequence comes from Cololabis saira, assembly GCF_033807715.1. Taxonomy (NCBI): domain Eukaryota; kingdom Metazoa; phylum Chordata; class Actinopteri; order Beloniformes; family Belonidae; genus Cololabis; species Cololabis saira. The sequence goes on along the minus strand of NC_084597.1, from coordinate 45,012,817 downwards.
ATATATATATATATATATATATATAAATGTTGTTTGTTGGAGCGTGCAATGTAATTACATATTTTAAGAAGTTCTTAAGTAGAAAAATAAGAAATTCGTAAGAGATGACAGTTCTTAAGACAGTTCTTAAGAAAATATTGAGGAATTTCACTTAAGAGCTTTCTTATGAACTTCTTAATTTTAGATCTTAAGACATTTCTTAAGATCGTTCTTAAGAACATATTGGTGAATCCGGCCCCAGGTTACTCCGTACAGACAGCGGGCTGAGCAGGACTGTTAAGGCTGGAAATGACTTGCTGTTTGAGCCGGTGTTTATGCTGCCATAATGTCCGCTCGCACAGACAACCAGCTGCGTTGTAAACGTATCTCGCTCTCGCACCACGCGCACAGCGCCTCATGCTGTAATACAAAATTACTATTCTACCTGTTACAGACGCCGTTAAAGAACATGATCGCCAGCCTCTTTGTGTTGTAACGTTTATGTTTTTCACAGTGATCCTCGCTCGTATCCTTCCGTGTGCAGTCAACCGTGTACTGGTAAAACTTGCAGATCATTGAATCAAGTACAGTTGCTTCAAAAAGAAAAAAAATATTTAAGTAAAAAAAAATCACTTAAATAAAAAAAAATAATTTTCAATCAAAGAAAAAAAGTGTTACCGGGGCGCCAGATGGGGTGGGGAGGATCCGGCCGGAATAACGTGATCCTTCCACGCGCTACGTTCGGCCGGAGAAACCCCACCCTGCCTGGTGAAAAGAAGCTGCTCACTCCTCAGGTTAAGGAGGAGACCTGAGCTCAGTGCAGGGCCCTCCCGGGGTTGGTAGAGGATGGCAATGCCCAGGACTGTCAGTAGGTAGGAGCACGGGGTGGTAAAAATGGGAAAAAAACCGGGATAAAAATATTTTAAAAAAAAGAAAAAAAGTGTTTGAATGCAAAATAATATTTCATAAACAAAAAATTGCATTTGAACACTTTTATTGGGATCGAAAATATGTTTTTCGATTTCAAGTGATTTTTTTTTTTGATTGAAGTGAAAAAAGTTTTGAAGTCTTTTTTTTTTTTTTTTTTTTTTTAATTGAATCATTTTGACACAAACATCCTGCAGTGGGCGGATGCTTCCCCATTGGTCGGCCCATAGGGTCAGAAATGTTCTAGTGACAAGTGTTTGTTGTGACAGGTGAAATTTTTTTAATTTAAAATATAATCTTTGATTGAAGAAATCTTTTTTTTTTGATTGAATAATTAAGAAACAAATCTACCCCCATAGAAAAGCAGGGCAGTACATCTCAAAGTTGCACATACACTGGACACTCCTGCATCCATGCTTTGTGAAGATTTATCTGTCGAAGAGATCAAGTTTTATCTTTACAATCAGTGGCACAAATTTCATTGGAGCGGAAAAGGAATTGAGAGAAGCGTTCAACGGTCTAAATCAGGACAATATTCAAAGTGCTACGCTTCAACGAGGGTTAAAGTGGCGCTTTAACCCCCCAGCAGGATCCCATCACAGCAATGTTTGGGAAAGATTGATCCGCATGGTTCGAAATGTGTTGAAATCTGTGCTAAACCAACAAGTTCTCGATGATGAAGGATTGCAGACTGTTCTTTGCGAAGCTGAAGCGATCTTAAATGATCGACCCATAAATAAAATGTCTGACGATCCACTGGACCTGGAAGCACTTAACCAAATCACCATCTTCTGCTGGAAACCAAGCCTGTACAACCACGTGGACTCTTTGCAAGAGAAGACTTGTACAACAGTCACAGATGGAGACAAGTGCAATATATGGCAGATCTGTTTTGGAAAAGATGGACACAAGAATACCTACCCCTGATCCAAGAACGACAACGGTGGTCTAAAATAAAAAGAAGCTTTGCTCCAGATGACATTGTTCTGGTGGTTTATTCCACTGCACCAAGCGGATCCTGGTTAATGGGAAGAATACTGGAAACAAAACCAGATGCAAAGGGTCTTGTCCGCACAGTTCGCCTCAAGACAAAGAGCAACATCTTGCAGAGACCGATAACCAAATGTCTACGTCTATGTCTATGTCTACTCCAAGAAGCTGAGGCCTAGACACGGCAATGACTGATGGCCTTTACTCAGAAAAAAGGAGAAGAAAAGAAGATGAAGAATCAAGATGATTAAATGCCAACATATAGTACATACCCCTTTTATTTTTGGAAAATTGTATAAAGTTTAAAAAAAAAAGGTGAAGAAAAGGATGTACAGTATGTAGCTCCATTTTTATTTATTAGTAATTGTTTTGTTATACACTTAGGACAATTAGGGGCCGGTGTGTAGGAGCCATTTATGTTTATTGTTGGCAGTTTATTTAATTTAATTATTGGGTTGTGGTTACATCATTTAGACACTAGGTGGTTGTGATTAGAGTTCACCATATATAGAAGTATAAGGAACAGGAAAGGAACAGGAAGAGGAAGTCAAACAGTTCTCACCAGACGCCCAACAGATCACACAGACAAACGGAACAGAGCTGAGCCTGCAACAGGAAACTGGTATGTTAACCTTTTCTTCAATAAACCACCAACTAACTGCAACTGTCACTGCCTGGAAATTAATCATTTGGGTCTGCGTTGGTTCACTCCTGCCCCACCTGTGAAGTAATGAAGAATCTTTGGAAATAGGCAAACTTTTTGGAAATTTTCATTACACCGTCTTATTCATCACATCAACTCTGCTGTTTGACAATAATCCTGTAAATCAGAGGAAGGAACCAGAGCAGAGGGAGGAAGGAGGAAAGTTCAAGTGTGACGGAGCAGAAATCCAGTCCAGAAGATTCCTGTTCGTCTCTGAAAGAAGGTCCAACCGAGTCCATCAGGTTTTCCTCCACAACACAGCAGAGTCTCTGAGACACTGGTGAGTCCAGAAGAAAACATTTACTGTGTTTCTGTCAGCGGGACGACAAAACTTCAACTCAGTTTACTAAATGTAATTCTGGAAAACTCAATCTGACTCTGGTCAAAGAACAGGAACATTTAGAGGAAAATGATTCACATGAAATAGTTCATTATTCTGGAGTCGTGACATTAATAATCTAAACTTGTGTTGATGAAACGTTCCCCCCTTTACTGTCAGACGGGTGTTTTCTCTGAGGATTCATGACATTCTTTGTTCTGTTTCCTTCTCTCTCGTTGTTTTTCACTTCTTCATTTCATTATTGCAGCTTTGATGTTTCACACTTTCACTTTTGTTTCCAGAGAACCAACATGTCTGCTGGCAGCAACCTGAGATCTGCAGATCAGTTCCTGTGCTCCATCTGTCTGGATGTGTTCACTGATCCAGTCAGCACACCATGTGGACACAACTTCTGTAAAACCTGCATCACTCATCACTGGGATGATAATGTTCTCTACAAGTGTCCCATATGTCAAAAGATATTCAGTACAAGACCTGACCTGGAAGTCAACACCTTATTCAGAGAGATGGTTTCTGAGTTCAGACGTGAAGCTCAACAGAAATCCAGCAGCAGCAGCTCAGAGCAACAAGCTGCAGAACCAGGAGAAGTTCCCTGTGACGTCTGCACTGGAACCAGACTGAAGGCCCTGAAGTCCTGCCTGGTGTGTCTGCTGTCCTACTGTGAGACTCACCTGGAGCCTCATCTGACAGCTGCACGTCTGAAAAGACATCAGCTGGTGGAGCCTGTGGAGAACCTGGAGGACAGGATTTGTACGAAGCACGATAAACCTCTGGAGCTGTTCTGTAAGACCGACCAGACATGTGTCTGCACGCTCTGCCCTGTTTTAGACCACAAGAATCATGAGTTTGTTCCTCTGAGAGAAGAATATGAAGGAAAGAAGGCAGAGCTGCAGAAGACAGACGCTGAGATTCAGCAGATGATCCAGAAGAGACGACTGAAGATTCAGGAGATCAGAGAGTCTCTGAAGATCAGTAACGATGCTGCACACAGAGAGAAAGCAGAAGGTGTTCAGGTCTTCACTGATCTGAAGGAGTCTGTTGAGAGACGTCTAAAGGAGTTCATGAAGGAGATGGAAGACAAACAGAAAACTACAGAGAAACAGGCTGAAGACTTCATCAAAGATCTGGAACAGGAAATCTGTGAGCTGAAGAAGAGGAGCTCTGAGGTGGAGCAGCTCTCACGCTCTGAAGATCACCTGCACCTCCTCCAAAGATTCTCATCCCTGAAAGATGCTCCACCCACCAAGAACTGGACAGAGGTCAGAGTCCATCCACCTTCATATGAGGGGACTGTGGTGAGAGCTGTGGAGCAGCTGGAGAAGAACCTCAGAGAGAAGATGAAGAAGCTGTTTGAAGCTGAGCTGAGGAGGATCCAGCAGTTTGAAGCTGATGTGACTCTTGATCCTGATACAGCACATCGTAAACTCATCCTGTCTGAAGATGGAAAACAAGTCTATCAGGTTGATGTGGAGAAGAATCTTCCAGATAATCCAGAGAGATTCTCTACATGTACTTGTGTTTTAGGAAAACAGAGTTTCTCTTCAGGCAGATTTTACTTTGAGGTTCAGGTTAAAGGAAAGACTGACTGGGATGTAGGAGTGGCCAGAGAGTCGATCAACAGGAAGGGAGACATCAATCTGAGACCTCAGAATGGTTACTGGACTGTTTGGCTGAGAAATGGACATGAGTACAAAGCTCTTACTGGTCCTTCAGTCCGTCTCCATCCCAGTTCTCCTCCTGAGAAGTTGGGGGTGTTTGTGGATTATGAGGAGGGTCTGGTCTCCTTTCATGATGTAGATGCTGCAGCACTTCTCTACTCCTTTACTGGCTGCTCCTTCAGGGAGAAACTACACCCGTACTTCTATCCTGGTAACAATGATGGAGGTAAAAACTCTGCTCCTCTGATCATCTGTCCTGTCAATCAAACTATCTGATCTTTGATGTAATGAATCTTCATAAACACTGAATGTTCATTGTGTGTGTGTGTGTGTGTGTGTGTGTGTGTGTGTGTGTGTGTGTGTGTGTGTGTGTGTGTGTGTGTGTGTGTGTGTGTGTGTGTGTGTGTGTGTGTGTAGACAGCTACTATAGCCACATAGCGGATGTCACCCCCCCCCCCCCCCCCCCCCAAAAAAAGACCACTGGGTTTGTATGTGTACTTATATGTATGTGTATGCGTATGTATATATATGTATATATATATTAAATATAGTAACAATGCACATATATATGCCTTAGGTTTTTACCAGCATGGTATCAACCATTAGTATGTGTGCAGACAAGGTAAAAAAAAAAAAAAAGAATGCACCTACTTGTGTGGTGTCAGGGGTCATCCACTATGAATTGCACTTCAATTTGATCAAAAACACGCTCTGGCCCAATTATTCTTTGATAATACGTTAATAATACGTTTTGTTCTTGTAAGTTTCAGTTAAGTTGTATTTTTAGGGCCCGAGCACTTGCAGTGCGAAGGCCCTATTGTATCTGTAGGAATTATTCTTCTTCTTCTTATTGTTCTTACAAAAGGAAGGCCTTTTTGCCCCCCTAAACGTGCCCAAAAAGTCACCAAATTTTGCACGCAAGTCAGGCCTGGTGAAAAATTTGATATTTAATGGTTTGCATTAATGGGCGTGGCAAAATGGCTCAACAGCGCCCCCTTGAAAACTTTGTGCCTCAAGCCCCACAATGCGGTTTGTCGTACATGCACGAAAATCGGTACACACCTGTATCATGGCATAAAAGTCTCTGGGCGTCATGTCGAGAAACCGAACAGGAAGTCGGCCATTTTGAATTAATCGCGTCATTTTGGCGAAATTTATGCCATTACTTCGGCAGTTAATACGGCCCGAACCGTAACGTGCACCCAGGTGTGTTATACATCAAAATGTGCGTCTCCATCCTCCGACACCACGCATGATTTTTCTCTTTCAAAAGCGTTACCGTGGCGACGCTAGACGCCAAAAAGCGTGCCCACCCTTCATCTGATTGATTCAGACAGAAAAAACTTTGCGCCTCAAGCCCCATAATACGGTTTGATGTACATGAACGAAAATCGGTACACACCTGTATCATGTCACAACTTAAAGAAAAGTCTCTTGGCGCCATGGCCGAAACTGAACAGGAAGTCGGCCATTTTTAATATTCTGAATTAATCGCGTAATTTTGGAGCAATATATGCCATTCCTTCGAGAATTAATACGGCCCGAACCGTATCGTGAACCCAGGTGTGTTATACATCAAAATGTGCGTCTCCATCTTGCGACTACGCGCATTACTTTTCTCTTTCAAAAGTGTTACCGTGGCAACGCTAGACACCAAAAAGCATGCCTCCCCTTCATCTGATTGGTCCATATTTGATAGTTCTCCAAAAGTCACCAAATTTGGCATGCAAGCCAGGCCTGGCGATAAATTTGATATTTCATGGTTTGCATTAATGGGCGTGGCAAAATGGCTCAACAGCACCCCCTAGAATACTTTTCTCTGCCATAACTTTTGAAAGGTTTGACATAAAGAGTCGTGGGTGGTGTCATGGGACTCCGTATTGAGTCCTTGACCATAATTGGTGAAAATTAGCCCCGCCCCTTCTTCTGATTGGTTGTCCCTATTTTCTGCTATAACTTTTGAATGTTTTAACATAGAGAGTCGTGGGTGGTGTCATGGGACTCTGTAATGAGTCCTTGAGCTTCTTTGGCCTTAATCAGCCCCGCCCCTTCTTCTGATTGGTTGTCCCGATTTTCTGCTATAACTTTTGAATGGTTTGACATAGGAAGTCGTAAGTGTTGTCATTTCTATATGCTTATGGGCGGCGGTGGCCGTGAGTGCGAGGGCCCGTTCATCGCTGCTTGCTTTAATTCTGTTTGTAATGTGTAATGTGGAGTTATTTCACCTTTTCTTTTAACATATTCTGAATAATACACTTGAATTTGGTTTGTTAAATATTGTTAAGTTACCATTTAAGATTTTGACAAATTATTCTTCAGATTTAAACTGGAAAATAGAAAATGGGTCAATTAACCCCCAGCTCAACTTACCCTAAACTGGGGCAAGTTGAGCCACAAGACAACTTTTGTTGTGAAGTCATATTTTCATTGCCCGTTGTCATGGAGACGTTATTATCATTTCCATTGACAGGATCCTGAAATGAAGGTAGATGTGTTTCTTTTTTTTGATGGTGATAAGCAATGGACATGAAACGATAATAATTTGAAAAAAAGTTTCTATCTATCTCTCTCTGCTTTTCTTTCACAAATGTGTGAATGATGGTTCAAACTTGTGTTAAAATGTACAAAACAGTGAAGTTTATTTTGCCTCGCCGGCCAGTGAACTCTGAGTGCTCAGCACGCCTAAAGCTCTGATCCTAGAACCAACCCTGGATCATATTATTACATTTGTATGTTGTACTTCTACCTTTTTCCTGTTTTTTGTTCCTCCTCTTTTTAAAGGAACGTTTGAGATTTTCCAGTCAAATGTAACATCATGTGATCTAAGTGTAACATCTGTCTAAAGTGTGAATGATCCTACGATATCTGATGATGGAACGAGTAAAAACTGCTGGATTGTTGAATTTTCTCCTGAATAAAGCAGAACTCTGTAATCTGTGTTTGTCTCTGATGTTACAGTCTCGATTTTGAAAAAGAATGATTTGTAACAATATACAATGGCAAACATTTGTAATTTAAAAGTATGTATTATAAAGGAAAAATGATAGTCTACAACAACAGTACCTTCAGGCTGACTGCTGTACTCTCTCTTCCTAACCTGGGGGCGAGGACAGCTCCCGGACCAATAACTGCACTAAGGAGTGACCTGCTAGCTCGGCTCAGGGCGACAGACCCTGTCAGGAACTTCATTCACAACAAATTCAACTTCATGGAAAGATACTAACCTGAACTTCTTGACATGCAGAATGTTAAGAATCATCTTTTATATATGGAGCTAGAACAGTCTCATAATTCACAAATGCACAGGACAAGTTTTACAAATGCACAGACCGATTTGCAAATGCACACACAGTTTCACACGTGCACAGAACAATTCACACGTGCGTAGGACAAGATACACAAATGTATTTTTGATGCACACACAAATATAACCTGATTTACAAACGTTTTTTTGTCTGTGAGCTGCGCTGGATTTGTGTGTGACTTTTGAGACTCCCCTGACGTGAATCGATCCACAAATGCGTTTTTTTTAACACGGAAGGATCTGCAACTGTAACAATTGTAACATCTGTCTAAAGTCTGAACGATCCTACAATATCTGATGATGGAACGAGTGAAAACTGCTGGATTGTTGAAGTTTTTCCTGAATAAAGCAGAACTCTGTAATCTGTGTTTGTCTCTGATGTTACAGTCTCGATTTTGAAAAGCTCAATTTTAAGTTGCTTTTAGAGTCAGATAGATTGTTGGTCTTGCAGTGGTTAAAATCTGTATAAATATCAACTCTTTTGAACAGAAATTCATGTTAAATTAACAACTTTGATGGAAATTCTTAGCTGAGAGTAACCAGTCACCAGCAGAACATGTTTTTACTGACAAATCTTTATTCAGTATAAGAGCACACTGGGACTGGAGAAGTCACGATGTTGGACTTTTGTTTTCTGAGGCGACCTGAAGGCATCATTGAAGCTGCACCCGAATTACTGATCCCTGTCTGTGGAGCTAGAATAATGTCAATATTCACAAATGTACAGGACGTTTCACTGGTGCAGAGTTTTCTGAATCCATTTATATCAATCTCTGCTGGTGTTAGATTATCATTTAAAGACTTTTAGTCAAATTTAACTTAACTTTTAGTGAAAAGTGTGATATAAATGAATAGATGAATTACTTTGATCATTTTTAAAGACTAGTGATTCATAACAATATACAATGGCAAACATTTGTAATTTAAAAGTATGGATTATAAAGGAAAAATGATAGTCTACAACAACAGTACCTTCAGGCTGACTGCTGTACTCTCTCTTCCTCTACCTGGGGGCGAGGACAGCTCCCGGACCAATAACTGCACTAAGGAGTGACCTGCTAGCTCGGCTCAGGGCGACAGACCCTGTCAGGAACTTCATTCACAACAAATTCAACTTCATGGAAAGATACTGAACCTCTTGACATGCAGAAGCACCAGCGTAGCTCACAAGCTTAGTTCCCTGGCTTGTAGTTGAACAATATTAACTAAACACTTGTCTCAACAAACAAGGGGATTAAGTAGTAGTAGTTAAATTAGACGTTTCAGTTAACGCTCCACTGTCCTTGCTGGAAGCCATTTTGAACTGACTGAAATTCCCATCAGCACGGTTTGAATGGCTTAATGTGATTGGCTTATGAGTAAATCATCCCCCACATGGGGTGCGTTCTTGTGTTTGGTTGAAACAAGGAAGATATCTGATTGGTTTTAAGTCACTCTGTATTTAAAAAAATACATTTGTGGATTGAGGCAAGTCAGAGGAGTCTCAAAAATGGTCCACAGACCACAAGCCGTTAGTAAATCAGTTTATATTTGTTTGTTTATTAGAAATACATACGCTAGGGTGCTGACCCACAACTCCCAAAAAGAGAAAATAAATACATAAAATAAAATACTTCAAATTGTATGTATAAGAGATAAATAGTATACAGTTAGTGAGTAAAGCTTTTTATGTTCATCTATGTTGTCTAAAGTTACTGATTGATCATGTGTTTCTTCCCCGAGGCGCCAAAATCTTCCCCCAGAGACTCTTGTTCTAGTTGTAAAGGTGCAGTTTCCTCTCTTCAACACCAGAGATAGGAGCTTGTTGCTGCCCTGCTGCACCCAAAGCTACGCTACGTCACCTCCGTCTGTCACAAGCTGCAGCAGAGTGAGTTGGAGTTGGAGACGGACAACGGAGGAAGAAGCAAAATGGAGAAAGAGAAATTAAATTCAGTGAAGTCACTTAAAACAGCCATTTGAGAGAAGCTGGACGTGAAACAGACCTGGGGCCTCATTTATAAAAGAGTGTGCAGGATTCATACTAAAAGTGCAAGTAAAGCCAAAAGCCGAAAATGCTGGGCGCAAAAAAAAATCTGGATTTATAAAACCCTGTGCACGCACACTTGCACGCAATGTTCGCTTTATGAATCACAGTCCAGCTGGAAGGTTGCGCAGGTAAATCTGTAGTGTGTGACAGACGTGCATGGGACAATTGTGAAATACGGAATAAACTGCATTCCGTATTGGTTCAATACGGAACCCAACTTTTAATTCCCAATTACGTAACAATTCCGTATTTCAAGGGTCGGGTGGCAAGCCTACTCACCGCGGCTTCAGCTCCAGCAGCACCAGAGTCCTGACTGACGCTGATCTTCAAACACAGAGGGACACGATCAGCGCTATTATATTATAAGTCTGATATGTGATGACATTATTAAGAGTATGACATGAATATGGCTTCATTTCACCACCTCACCGCCTGCGTTGCCAGTTCCCCATATCTTAAGTAAGTTCCTACGGGAGGGTCAGGGTTGACGTAGGGATACGCAGATTTTTCGGTTAGTTTTTTCTTTTTAAATCCCAACCTTTGCGTAGAAGGTGGTTTGCGCATCTTTCAAGCCCTGTTTTGTGCGCAAGCGAGCTTTATAAATGAGGCCCCTGAGGCCTCATTTATAAAAGAGTGTGCAGGATTCATACTAAAAGTGCACGTAAAGCCAAAAGCCGAAAATGGCGGGCGCAAAAAAAAATCCGGATTTATAAAACCCTGTGCTTGCACGCAATGTTCGCTTTATAAATCACAGTCCAGCTGGAAGGTTGCGCAGGTAAATCAGCCTCATAGCCCGCCCTTTACACGCCCACTTCATGCCATAAATGGCAATGCAAAGTAGTATTTGCATATGAATGAGCCTGCTGAGCATGCGCAGCGGCTTCCTGCAGTCTGTTTGGGCATGAATGAGACGTATCCAGCCACCGTGCCACTGAATTTCACGGAGACTGAGATGGAGATGTTGTGGATGAGGTGGAGGACAGGAAAACAACATTATTTGGTGGTCACAGTAAAAGTATAAATAGTATATAAATAGTATAAAATAAAGCGAGTGAGTGGCAGCACGGCGTTGCTGCGCTAAACACTGTGAGTGCCCCAGCGCACTGGGGACAGGGGGGACATGTCCCCCCCACTTTTAAAAATCATGTATTTGTCCCAACGGTAGGTTCAGCCTGTAATTGCAAATCATCAAGACACTCTGTTCGAAGGCGATGCGAAGACGGAACGGCAGCCCCGCTCCCCCTCCTCCTTCCTCCCTTCTGCCCTCAACTCTCCCCTCAGTGCTGCTCAAGGCTGATTTATGGTTCCGCGTCACACCAACGCAGAGCCTACGGCGTAGGTGCGCGTCGCCGCGTACCCTACGGTGTAGGCTCTGCGTTGTTTTAACGCAGAACCATAATTTACTACGTTCACGCTGCAGGCCTTAATGCTCAATTCTGATTTTTTTCCCATATCCGATTTTTTTGTGTGGCTGTTCACATTATCTTTTAAAATATGTCCTATATCCGACTCGAGTGTGAACGCATCGCGGCCCTGAACTGACCCGCATGCGCAGAGGAACAATAACAAAGACGTCACACGCAGCCCGCCGTATGTTGGGCTAAACGTAGCTCCACTCCCCGGAGTGTCAGCTCCGCTCCCCGGCGTTTCAGACTCCTCTTCGCCTGTGTCGACAGAGCTATCAAGCAGCTCTAGCGGCTGACAGCTGGGTTTATCACCTAACACACGGTCCAGCACGTTGTAAAACGGACAGGTTATGCGACCACGACCGCTTCGCTGTTTTGAATCCTTAGCTTCTTTATTTAGTAATATGCTTAAATTCAGCAGGTTGTCTCGTCTGATCTGAGGTCGTAGGCGAAAAAGAGGTGAGCGCAGGGGAGGGGAGGAGGAGAGGCGGAGGCGCCCGGAGGAACCCCTGCCGTCTCCCATGTCTCTCCCCCGCGGCTCGGGGCTCTGCGTGTGACGTCAAAGTCGCATTAATTCAGACCTGGCTGTTCACACTGAGGTCGCATTGCAAAACATCAGACCTGTATCCGATTTAGAACCACATATGGAAGCGACCTGAATCTGATTTGAAAAGATCAGATTCCATGTGACTTGTGCTGTTCACACGGTCATAAACAAATCAGATCTGAGTCACATATGAGCAAAAAATCGGATTTGGGTCACTTGGGAACTGCAGTGTGAACGTAGCCATTTAGGCTTACGCCCGGGCTTAAAGGTTTCTTGCGCGCGTAAAACTCATTATATATATTAAAAAAAAATCAGTGTCCCTTTAGGGGCTCCGTAGAGCCCCTAAACGCTCTACAGAGCCCCTCATTTGTTCTGTCCTCAGTCACTCTACGGTTGGAAGTGGTGGGTGAAGAGGAGGTTCCCGGCGTGTCCTGCACTGCGGCTGCAGCACCAGCAGCACCAGAGTCCTGACTGACGCTGAGCTTCAAACACAGAGGGACACGATCAGCGCTATTATATTATAAGTCTGCGCGTCGCCGCGTAACCTACGCCGTAGCAATGCGTCGAGCCAGTTGTCGCATCAGAGCCTTAAACTCATGCTGAGTTTCAGCAGCTGAAGTTGATTAAAAACTCACTCCGGGAGGACTTCCGGTTGAACGATGTAGTGGAAGGACGTGTGGTGTAAGCCTCTGCATCTTCCAGCCACACTTCTACTATTACGGGGATGGAAAGGGCTCTGTCGTCTCATTCGGACAGCATTACAAGCCTGGAGCGGAAAGTCGTGGAGCTGCGGGCCAAGCTGGCTTCACTAACGGAGGGAAACGGTGCGCTTCAGACCGCTGTGGATGACCTGATTTCTCGCTCAAAGCGCCAGAACTTGCGAGTGATTGGCCTGCCCGAGGATGCTGAGGGCACTAACCCAAGGCAGTTTATGGCGGATTTGTTCAAAGAAGTAGCCGGGGATGCGCTGGATAACACCTGCCCGGAGCTGGACCGCGCTCATCGGAGCCTCCGTCCCAAGCCCCGCCAAGGATCCCGCCCGGTGATTGTGCGTTTTCACCGCTACATCGAGAAGGAGAAGGTGCTGCAGTGAGCGAAGGAGCACCGCGACATGACCTATCGGGGCCACAGGATTAAGTTTTATGAGGATTTCAGCGCTAATGTGGCAAAGAGACAGGCTGCTTTCAACCAGGTGAAATCCGCGCTGTTTCAGAAGGGGATACGGTTCGGCATGATTTATCCTGCCCGGCTGAGAATCACCTTCAACGGCGTGAACCGTGTCTTCGACTCCCCGGAGCAGGCTGAATTGTTTTATCGGGAAAACATTCAGGATTCGTAAAAAGAGAGCCTGAGTGGGGGATTTCGCGACCACTTCATGGGACTTTGCGCACGGGAGGTTTTTTCCTTTTTTCTTTTTTCTTTTTCTCTCTCCCTCGCCCTTTGCCCGTTTGTGTGTGTGTGCTGAACTCATTTAAGGTAAGATATACCTTCAATATTTGGGCGGACTAAAGACTGAGTTTATTACTCTGTTTACCTCAAGTTAAAGGGGACTTGCTTATGTTGTTTGAATAACGACATAATTAACGGTGTGTGCGCGCTCGTGTGCGCGCCAGCCCCGGCTCTTGTCAGGACACACACATACCTGTTTTTCTAACTGAAGTCGGACGCGGAACTTCTTTCTCTCTCAATTTAAAATGTTTTTATTTTTTATTGTACTTTTTAAAAAATATATAAATCTGGCGTTTGTTCACTGTTTATGATATTCATGTGACGTAAACTTTGGATTGTTTGGAGGCGGAATCCACTGCAAAGTGAATCGGTTGTGTGCAATCCAATCCTGTACCTCGTCTTGCGTTTTATGACGAGCTTAGGAAACACTTTGACAAGTTTTGAGTTATATCATTTTCAACATTTTTGTTTTTTGGGGGTATGTGTCTGTTTTTCTTTATTTTCTCCATTTTATTTATTTTTCTTTAAATCCAACTTTATTATCATCTGGATGCTGCTGGGTGCTCACTTCTTTTTTGCATATACTATTGGGTTTTTTTCCACTTTCAATGTGATCAATGGTTAACCCAAATATGTCCTAGGGAAGGAAAGATAGGCCCTCTGTCAGGCTGGTGAGTTGGAATGTTCGGGGTCTCGGGGGCCCGGTAAAGCGGTCCAGGGTGTTTTCGCACCTTAAGGGTCTTAACACTGATGTAGCTTTTCTTCAAGAGACCCACCTTCGTTCCTCTGATCATAATAGACTGCGCAAATCTTGGGTTGGGCAAATATTTCACTCATCTTTCAACAGTAAATCTAGGGGTGCTGCTATTCTGATTAACAAACGTATCCAATTCTCTCCTGCACAGGTCATATCTGACCCTGGGGGGCGCTATGTCTTGGTGAGTGGGACATTGTTCCAGACTTCAGTGGTATTGGTGTGTGTTTATGCCCCTAATTGGGACAACCGAAATTTTATGACCTCCCTTTTTTCCAATATTCCAAACCTGGATACCCACCATCTTATTTTCGGTGGTGACCTGAATCTGGTGATAGACCCTAAGCTTGACCGCTCACACCCTAAGACGTTTGCACCCACCTCCATGTCAAAAACACTGTCTTCTCTCACAAACCAGTTAGGCTGCATTGATCCTTGGCGCTTTCTCCACCCTGTTGCGAAAGAATTCTCCTTTTTTTCTAAAGTCCAACAAGTCTACTCGCGCATAGATTATTTTTTTATAGATAGAGCCCTCCTTTCGGCTGTAAAATCCACTGAATACTCTGCCATTGTTATTTCAGATCATGCACCACATATTTTAGATTTGTCACTTTCGCCTGTAACTAAGAACCACTGGAGACTCAACACAGCGCTATTAGCCAGTGATGGGTTTTGTGATTTTATCTCTAAACGAATTAATTTTTTCATTGAGACGAATAGATCTGAGTCGACCTCTCCTTCTCTTCTTTGGGAAACCTTAAAAGCTGTAATACGTGGTGATATTATTTCATATAGCTCTCACTTGGCCCGTAAAAATAAACAAAAACAGCAGGAGCTGATCGACGCAATTCTCAGCGTAGATGGAGAATATTCCGGTTCCCCCAGTCCAGATCTATATGCCAAAAGGATCAAACTACAGTCTGAATATGACTTGCTTACCATAAGCAAAGCTGATTATCTCTTGAGACGAACTAAGGGCACATACTATGAATACGGCGATAAGGCCAGCCGCCTGTTGGCCCTCCAACTTAAACGTCAGTCAGCCTCTCGTTATATAACTGAAATTTATGACTCGTCTCACTCCATAATCACCGATCCAGCCAAAATAAATTCTACCTTTGCGTCTTTTTACTCTGACCTTTATAAATCCGAACACCCTGATAACAGGGTGACGATGGATAATTTTTTAGATAGCCTAGCTATCCCCACTATAGACCCTAACATCAAAAGTAAACTGGATGAACCCATACGGTTGGAAGAAGTTTCCACTTGTCTTAAATTAATGCAAAACAACAAAGCGCCTGGTCCTGACGGTTTTCCGGCTGATTTTTATAAAAAATTCTCTCATCTACTTACCCCCCTACTCTTAGATATGTTCAATGATTCTTTGAAACAAGGCTCCCTTCCCCCAACTCTAAATCAGGCTTCAATTTCGCTCATTCTTAAGAAAGATAAGGACCCAAAAGAATGTGGCAGCTGGAGGCCAATAAGTTTGCTGAATTCGGATGTAAAGCTCCTGGCTAAAGTCTTAGCATGTCGGTTAGACCCTTGTGTACCGGACATAATCTCAGAGAGCCAGACAGGGTTCGTCAGAGGACGGCAACTGTCGTCTAACATCAGGCGGCTGTTAAATGTTGTGCTTTCTCCCAATGTTGCTCAAGCGGCTGAAATGGTTATATCGTTAGACGCGGAGAAAGCGTTTGATCGGGTTGAATGGGACTATTTGTTTTCTGTTTTGGGGAAATTCGGTTTTGGGGCTAAATTTATTTCTTGGATACAACTTTTATATTCTGCTCCGACGGCTTGCGTAACAACTAACTCCCACAGGTCTGATTATTTCTCGTTAACGAGAGGAACCCGTCAAGGCTGCCCAATGTCCCCCTTACTCTTCGCTATAGCAATTGAGCCTCTCTCTATAGCACTCAAATCATCCCCTCTCTTCACCGGTATGTATAGATCTGGACTGGAACACCGGGTATCTCTTTATGCTGATGATCTTTTGCTGTATGTCACAGATCCGGTTAATTGTGTTGATAATATTTTACAAATTTTGAAAACCTTTGGGTCGTTTTCTGGTTACAAGTTAAATGTCGGAAAAAGTGAGTGCTTCCCTATTAATGAAGCGGCAAAACAAATCCCATCAGGCACCTTACCATTTCGCCTGGCCCGCACTAGTTTTCGTTATTTAGGTGTCAACATTGCTCACTCCTTCCCTTCTATTCATAAATATAATTTTGCTAAGTTGGTTATGGAAATTAAGTCTGATCTGAAGCGCTGGAATTCTCTTCCTCTTTCTGTGATGGGTAGAATTAGTTCTATTAAAATGAACATTCTGCCTAGACTCTTATTTCTTTTCCAATGTCTTCCTATATTTTTACCAAAATCTTTTTTTCGTATGGTAGACCAAGTAATCTCGGACTTTATTTGGGCTGGTAAACACTCGAGAGCACGCAGGGCTATATTGCAGAGAAGTCAACGTATGGGAGGCCTTGCATTACCCAATTTTCTATTTTATTATTGGGCAGCCAATCTACAAAAAATTCATGCTTGGTGCAACTCTCCTAGTCTGGATTGGTGCATACTAGAGGAGAACACTTCTCGCCCGTCCTCTCTGGCGGCTCTGGTTGGTGCCCCTTTGACATCTTCTTATCCTAGTTACATTAAAAACCCAGTTGTGCTTTCTTCTTTGAAAATTTTGAAACAATTTAGACAACATTTCAAGCTTTCTGCTCCCACTTTATGCAGCCCGATTTGCAATAATCATTTGTTCCCTCTAATTTGGATGTGACGTTTGCCTTGTGGAGGGAGAGAGGCTTGACTCACTTCTCAGATTTATATTTAAAAGGCTCATTTGCCGCTTTTAACGATCTTCAAGTCAAGTATAATTTACCCCAGTCTCATAGGTTCCGTTTCTTTCAGGTTCGTGATTATGCCCAAACACACTTTGATTCTTACCCTCAACGTCCATCAAGTTCACTTCTTACTAAGGTGCTTTCACTTCCCAAGGCCCAGGGCAGGATTTTGATTTTGTATGATCTCATATCTTCCTCAGGGCTGGCCTCTCTTGTGGGGCTCAGGGATAAATGGGAAAGGGAACTTGAACTAAACATGTCAGATGAATGGTGGGAGGAGGCTCTAATCAGGGTTAATTCTACTTCTTCATGTGCCCGTCTAAATCTGATTCAGTTTAAGGTCTTACATAGGATCCACTTTACAAAGGCTAAGCTCAACAGGTTGTTTCCGGATAAGAGTGACACTTACGATAGATGTGGCGGGTCTCCAGCGGACCATACTCATACTTTCTTTTCTTGTCCAAAACTAGCCGAATTCTGGTCCTGTTTCTTCAAAAGATTAGGCGAAGCTCTCAATATTACATTGGAACCCTGTCCTTTGATAGCTATTTTTGGAGTGCCCTCTGTACCAACCAGCCTGACCAAGAAACATTCTGATGTTGTGGCTTTTGCCTCGCTCATAGCTCGCAGACGTATTCTGCTACAGTGGAAGGACCCCAATCCGCCTTCTCCTACTTCCTGGTTGAGTGATTTGATGTCCTTCTTGTCCTTGGAGAAGGTGAAATACTCTATTAGAGGCTCAACTGCTAACTTTTACATAAGATGGCAGCCTGTCATCACCTATGTGAATACTCTTACCTCTCTGGATCCTAGCTGATTCTATGTTCTCATGCTGTGAGGTGGGCACCCAGGGCATCCCTCGTATTTATTTAATTTTTTTTTTTTTTTTTTTTTTTTGTATAATTAATTTGTTTTTTGTATGTTCGGTTTATTTCATTTAGCTGATTTTATATAGTCTCTTTTTCATCCTTTTTATGTACTCTTGTTATCACTTACAGGTTTTGTTTTGTTTGTTTTATTCTGTTTATTTACTAATTAATTAATTTTCTTTTTACATTATTTTTCTAAAGTCGAGGGGGGTGGGGGGGTTGTTGGAAAGTGCTGCTCTGTTCAGGTTTTAGCATGCCTTTCTCGGAAAATGGGGGGGAAAAAAATACGGAGGACCATGTATCTTGTGTTGGATTTCTGTATGTCATTGGTTCCCAATAAAAATATGTGAAAAAAAAAAAAAAAACTCACTCCGGGCTGCATGGATGGGGCCAGACTATCAAACCTCACCTTGCTCTCATTTGAGAGGGACATCGCCGTTGATGAGAGCAAAGTGATTGTGACCAATTAACGAGTCATTAAGAAATCCAGTGCTGAGGTTGCCAGATCTGACAGGTTCCAGCCCAAATGCAACGTAAAACCCACCGAAATAATGAAAACCCAGCCTGAATCTTACATTCTCTGTTAAAACCATAAATTATTAAATGCGTAATACATTTCATCTTCACATTACTAAATAACCTAAAAAAAAGTTCAGGCTCCAAACAAAAACTACAATAAAATGGAGTAGATTAAAGCAAATATATTATCAGTGAGTTTATTGTGTAAATTTCTACTTTTCTCTGCCATAATGGAAACTTTTGTTTGTTAATAATTTCTCCTAAATATTTAGTAAAACCCAGGAAAAGCAGCCCAATTATATATTTTTTAGCCCAATTGGGCTGAAACCTGCCAACCTGGCAACCTCACCTTGCTCTCAATCCAGAGGGACTTCGCCGTTGATAAGAGCAAAGTGATTGAAAGGTGAAGAACCGGCTGATGGTTCGGAAATAGTTCGGATTTGAAAAAGTTTTAAAATAAAAGTTTTTGCATTTTGGGTGGTTCAATGTGCTACCCCCCACCCCAGATGGAAATATGTTTTGTTGTGGTTTTCTGCCCATCGCTGGATGAAACCATCATTGGTAAGCTGTCATAATATTCATTATTTCTGATAACATTGCCATAATGCTGAATATATGACCTTTCCTATATTGTTTGTTGCTGTTTGACCGCCGTGTCTGATTGTGTTAAATACATGTCGTCGTCGTGCAGGTTGAACACGCGTGTCTGAATTGTGCTACTTGGCGAATCCGACATCTATGGCTAAGATGAAAACTTAGCCTTAAAAATAAAAATATCCCCACGATAAGTCATAATTATGAGATAAAAATGTCGAAATTATGAGGTAGAAAGTCGAAATGATGCCTTTTTGTGTCATAATTATGACTTCACGGGGGGATATTTTTATTTTTAAGGCTAAGATTTCATCTTATTTTTTTCTTTTACTGGAAGAAATGAGCTTCCATAGACATCACTGGATGTCATTAGATTTTTATCTCCAGTTTGATACCTATATCTTAAAGTCTGCATTAGTCTTATAATTAGGTTTGACATAATGACAAATCCATGGTGCTAGAACCTCATTTGATGGTTCTGACCGTGTCGCTGCTGCTGTTGGAATTGCGGTTGGTTGGGCCTGATCTGTGGCATTTTTAGCGATTATGTTCTAACAGGGATGTTTAGGCCACAAGGGCCCATCTAGAATGTTTCGCCCCCCCTAGGCTGGGACCCCTGCTCCGCCCCTGGGTAGAATTTTTTTTTTTTCTCTTTATCGTATAATGTTCACAAAGTGTAATGCAATTCATGTCATGGGTAGTTGTATTTTGAAGGATCAAATACTCAACATCCCATGTTATCAATTTTAAATCAATATTTCAGGGGTAGCATAATTTGATAGTCCAGTAACATCCTATCAAATAATGCTCCTGTCACTTAATGCATTCAGGGCACGGGAAGCATCTAAAATGATCTCTGCTGGCCTGATACTGCGCCGCAAAATCTCTAAAATTGGTTAAAAAAGATGGTTATTATTATTATTAGTATTATTATTATTAGTATTATTATTATTATTATTATTATTATTATTATTATTATGTATAGTATATTATATTATTATTAGTATAGGTATCTGATAGGTGAATGGATGAATGAATGGGATGCCTGGGTCTGGGGCCCTCCGTTGTCGGGCCTGCACGGGTGTCGCCTTGTTGGGGGGTTCCCTCTCTCCGGGCCCGTCTCCGGTCCCCCCCGCTGCCTCTACGGCGGGGCGCCCCTCTGGTCTTGGAGGGCCACTTTCGTGGGGGACGGGTGCGCCTGCCCGCGTCGGCGGCCGGGGCGGCTCCGTCTCTCCGGGCAGGCTGGCCCCCTGCCGGGTGGGGGTCGTTGGCCTGAAGGGTGAGGGCCTCCTGGCCGCGTGTCCGGCCCTGACCGGGTGGCCGGGGATCGCCTGGGTCGCGGTCCGCCGCCGCGGGGTCCCTGGCTGCTTCTTCCCGCGCCATGGGGGCCCCGCCCGCGGGCCCCGCCCGCGGGCCCCCTCGGCCGCCGCCGGGGGGGGGGGGGGCCTCGCAGGCGGTGGGTTGCCTCCCTCCTACTTCTCCCCTCTGTGGGGTTGCCGGTGGCCTGGGTTCCGGGCTCTTCCGTGTCGGCCTCTGGTCTCGCGGGTGGCGGGGTTGCTCCCCCCCCTCCCCCACTATAGATACACTTCAGGTGGAGCTTTGTTTGGTTTATTACACACACACACACACACACACACACACACACACACACACACACACACACACACACACACACACACACACACACACACACACACACACACACACACAGTCACTTAGTCACATGCATATACACACACACACACACACGCATGATCATATACATACACACACACACATAGACACTGGCTTGTTCACCTGCATGCTGGCTCTCTAGTTTTTGGGTTTAGGTAGCGGTAGTGATAGCTTAGCTCAGACTGCGATCAGATCTCAAGATTTAGGTCGATTGCTGTTATTGTTTTGGTTGGCTCCGTGCGGGTTTCGTGCTTTGTTTGTTTTTTTTTTTTTTTTTGTTGCAGATTTCCAGTGCTTGACGTGTGTCTCCGTGTGCTCCTGCTTCCTGGATTGGCAGTGGATGTCGTCACCCCCCCCCCCCCCAAAAAAAAAAAAAAAACACTGGGTTTGTATGTGTATATTTATGTATGTGTACGCATTTGTGTGCGTATATATATGTATATATATTAAATATAGTAATAATGCACATATATACACTTTTGGTTTCTACCGTCATGGTATCAATCAATAATATGTGTGCAGACGAGGTAAAAAAAAAAAAAAAAAAAAAATCTCTAAAATTATATAATATCTTAAAATATCTTAGGGATTTTGAGGATGTTTTTCTGTTAGGAATCCTCCTCCTCTGGCTGGGACAGCCAGATGATCTGCCATCTACCCCAGCTGCCACTAATCGCCAGCCCAGGCTTAAAAGAAGACCTGGACCTTCACTCAGTGCTTGATTGTACTGAACCCATGCGGTAACTAAATCAGGCCCTTCGGGAAACTTTCTCCAGCTTTTTTCAGCCCTCGAGTTTGAACCTTTGTGTCGTGCTTACATTAATCCCTCTTTGTGTTTTGTCCCAAGGCTTTTTTGTTCCTGTGTCTACGTTGCCTCCCTGGACCCTTCCTCGACGCCTCTGTTCCCCTCGCAGCCATTCTGGTGGATCTCTGTGACCCCCCCCCCCCGCTGCCAACTGACGACTGACCCTGGTCTACTGGACCCCCAACCATCGCTCTCCCGTTTCCTCTGCCTTCCCCTCCAGATCACCCCCTGAGTCAGTTTTTTTCCCCTTCACCTTAATAAACAGCCATCTGGCTCTTTATTTCAATCATCTGGTCTCCTGCCTGTTTGTGGTTGGCTACTCGGGTTCACCTCAGGTTTTGGGGTTGGACCCTACATTCTCACCGTTAACTGCAGCGTGGACTGAAGGGATGCCAAAAATGATAGAAAGAAACTGGACTTTAAAGACATCATAGATGATTTTACCACAAGGCGCATGGCCTTTGGAAATCTAAACATGTCACAACAGCAGTAGTCTAAAATACAATGGTAAATATTCATTTATTTCCTGCTAGTGTCAGAATTCCAATACATATGAAGAGTGTATTTGGCACCAACCAGTGTGTGTAGTTTGTTCATGTTAACCATTGTTGTTACAGTAATGCCTGTCACTTGTCTTTTGCAGAGGGAGAGGAGAGGAACAGGAGAGGGAGAGAAGAGGAACAGAAGAGGAGAGGAACAGGAGAGGGAGAGGAGAGAGGGAGAGGGAGAGAAGAGAGGAACAGGAGAGGGAGAGGAGAGAGGGAGAGGGAGAGAAGAGAGGAACAGGAGAGGGAGAGGAGAGAGGGAGAGGAGAGGAACAGGAGAGGGAGAGAAGAGAGGAACAGGAGAGGGAGAGAGGAGAGGAAGAGAAGAGAGGGAGAGGAGAGGAACAGGAGAGGAAGAGAAGAGGAGAGGAACAGGAGAGGAAGAAAAGAGGAACAGAAGAGGAGAGGAACAGGAGAGGAAGAGAAGAGAGGGAGAGGAGAGGAACAGGAGAGGGAGAGGAGAGGAACAGAAGAGGAGAGGAACAGGAGAGGGAGAGGAGAGGAACAGAAGAGGAGAGGAACAGGAGAGGGAGAGAAGAGGAACAGAAGAGGAGAGGAACAGGAGAGGGAGAGGAGAGGAACAGAAGAGGAGAGGAACAGGAGAGGGAGAGGAGAGAGGGAGAGGAGAGGAACAGGAGAGGGAGAGAAGAGAGGAACAGGAGAGGGAGAGGAGAGAGGGAGAGGAGAGGGAGAGAAGAGAGGAACAGGAGAGGGAGAGGAGAGAGGGAGAGGAGAGGGAGAGAAGAGAGGAACAGGAGAGGGAGAGAGGAGAGGAAGAGAAGAGAGGGAGAGGAGAGGAACCGGAGAGGAAGAGAAGAGGAGAGGAAGAGAAGAGGAGAGGAACAGGAGAGGAAGAAAAGAGGAACAGAAGAGGAGAGGAACAGGAGAGGAAGAGAAGAGGAACAGAAGAGGAGAGGAACAGGAGAGGAAGAGAAGAGGAACAGAAGAGGAGAGGAACAGGAGAGGAAGAGAAGAGGAACAGAAGAGGAGAGGAACAGGAGAGGAAGAGAAGAGGAACAGAAGAGGAGAGGAACAGGAGAGGAAGAGAAGAGGAACAGAAGAGGAGAGGAACAGGAGAGGAAGAGAAGAGGAACAGAAGAGGAGAGGGAGAGGAGAGGAAGAGAAGAGGAACAGAAGAGGAGAGGAAGAGAAGAGGAACAGAAGAGGAGAGGGAGAGGAGAGGAACAGGAGAGGAAGAGAAGAGGAACAGGAGAGGGAGAGGAGAGGAACAGGAGAGGAAGATAAGAGGAACAGGAGAGGGGGAGGAACAGGAGAGGAAGAGGAGAGGAACAGGAGAGGGAGAGGAGAGAGGGAGAGGAGAGGAACAGGAGAGGGAGAGGAGAGGAACAGGAGAGGAGAGGAACAGGAGAGGAAGACCTTTAACCATCCCTTTATTGGTCAAGATCACAAATAATCAATCACAGATCACAACAAACAATCACAGCCAAAAAAAACAAATAAAAACAGAAATTCAGAGAGTCATCCCATATTTTTTGTATGGTTGTGCATCAAAACTTTAAGGTCAACACATCCTCAGCAACACAACATAAAACGTTCCCCTCTCCCCACACAGAGACAAACTCCTCTAACTGTGCCACCATTTTATAATAGGCAAACTCAACTTTCAGCCGTGCAGACACCAGGGGCCTCATGTACTAAGAGTGCGTGGATTTCAACTTGAATCCGTGCGTGGAATTAACAAGAACGCAAAAATTCATATGTACAAAGCTGTGCGTACGCCCAAATCCACGCAGGTTTCTCTGTACATCCCAATCAGCGTGGATTTGAGCGCACATGCAGGAGCACAACACTCCGCCCCGTCTCCTCCCTCAAATATATGTTTGAATATGATAATGAAGATAATTATCCATTAAAAACCACTCATCCTAACAAGAAATGTGCACAAACAGGTAAAACAAATAAAAAAAGAAAACATCGGCTCTGGGCTGGGTGTCGGACTCCAGTCCTCGAGGGCCGGTGTCCCTGCAGGTTTTAGATGTTTCCCTGCTTCATTGCACCATGATACAAGTGACTGTGTCATCAACAGAACTATCCAGACTTTGATGACAAGTTGGTGACGATGATTAATTAGAATCAGGTGTGTTAAAGCAGGGAAACATCTAAAACATGCAGGACACCGGCCCTTCTGGGATTCAGTTTGAAACCTACATTATGGTGTTCTTTGCTTTGCGTTGCGTTCGGTGAAGAGTTGTGGTTTTATTATGTTCGTACGGGTTTGTTAATGTTTATGGGCAGCGTTAGTGCATCATTACACTCTGCTTTTCTTGTTTGTATTTTAAGAACCGACACCAGAATTTTTGGTGGATGAAAAACGGCTCCTCGTTCTGCTTTATTGTCATGCATATTATATACTAACGGATTAAGACCAATGTACACGTTTATTGAGTCTTACACATTATGGATGTCCGCGATCAACTCTCTCATAAGTATAACAATGTGAACAAAATACATTTATATTTAAAACATGAAGCATTACGATCTGATTCCTCTGCTGCAGAAATAAAGACAATTTGTGCCGACGGGATTATCGAGGTGCAAACGTGAGAAATAAAGAGCAAAGTTGCTGTAACTCGGAGTGTTTCATCCGCAGGAGGAGAGACCAGTCTAGATCCCTGTCGTGCCAAAGAGTGATTGCCTCCCAGAATCTGATTTCTCCCCTGAAAATGGGTCTTTTTACCTGCCAAATATTGATTGAAGGCCAAATACAGTTAATGAAAAGTTGTTTCTGCCTAAATCTGACTTGATCTCATTCTTGAGTTTCATAATCTGAAATCTGACGGTTTAGCGCTGTCGCTCAACGGGCTGCTGTGCGCGCTCCCGCGGCCACAAATCAGAAGAAATCAGATTCTGGCAGGCAGTCACTTTTTGGCACAACACCGGTCCATCACGGGAGAAACACTTTCTGGATCCTGCAGCACCTGCAGCCGACCCCATATCAGACTCTGAATGTTTCCTAAACATTCAATAAAAACTTATTTCATGCTGAATCACATCAGTTCGCAACCAACCTTTCCATGACACCTTTTTTTTTATTTAAGACATCTTTACAGAACCGGTTTTTGCTGCAAAATGTATTTTAATGTTTTTCTGTCCAGACACAGTTATGGGATGTTTTAGGATCTGGCTTTAATCTCCAGTACTCCTCCCATACGGTCGTCATGGTGACAGAGATGTCCGACCTGCAGCTCCAGCTGAAGCATCATGTTGGTCTGAACCGGAGCAGCTGGTCCAGTTCAGGACAGAGATCCAGAAGATCCTCTTGGTACCTGAACCAGCTGATGGTCCAGTCTTAGTCCTGGACCAGCAGGTCCAGACTAAACCAGCTGATGGTCCAGTCTTACTCCTGGACCAGCAGATCGGTTTGGTGCCTGAGGACTCGCTCCTGATCCTGCATCAGCAGGTTCCTCTAACGGAGCCAAAGCTCCATCAGGATTTGCAGGTTCCATCGTTGAGCTCCTTTAGTTGTTTGTTCAGATCATGTGGTTGATTGTGAGATTGTTGCAGCTCCACTCTTGTGTAATTTATCTGGTGATGTGGGGACTGTTGTGTCCTTCACGTGGTCGTGAATTTATTGTTGACGTTACGTTTCCTCATATTCTGCACTTCACTGCATCACCAGTGAGTGTCGCCAACGGATAAAACCTCAGAAAAGTGCGTGAACCAGCCTTAATGTGTGAGTGAAGGACCGCAGCTTTCTACGTTCACGTCATTCTTTGTACATCCGACCGTGAGCGTTGAAAGTGGCGTACGCACGTTTTTTGTGCGCAGCACTCTTAGTACATAAGGCCCCAGCCCTTTGAACATCGGCTCTGCGTCTACCGAGCCACTCTCTATCTTCTTATTCCTTCTCGTGAGCCAAATACTCATTTTGGCCTGCCCCAACAAGAAGTTAACTAGACATATATTCCTACGCCGTGCTGCAGCGTATCTGGGCCCAAAAATGAAAAGCTCCTCCTGGTATGTATGTCCTAGACCCCCCACCCACTGGTTCAGCAGACGGAAGAGAGGAGCCAGCCTGGGACAGCCAAGCCAGAGGTGATGTAAAGTCTCATCACCCTGGCAGAACCCACACTGACTCCCCGATCCAGGATCCAGATGTGCCACATGTCTGTTCGTGGCCACGGCCCCGTGCACCACCCTCCACTGGAGATCCGCACAGCGTTTCTCTATCGGGGGTTTGTACAGGGACCTCCAGCTGCCCCTGGGAGACGAACCCGGCGCCAACACACCCAGCCACCTTGACTCCCGGACACCGGCCAGCATCGCTCTGTTCAAAACTTTGACAGACACCGCATACAGACTCTTCTTTGATGTATCGCTGAAGCCTGACAGCTCTGGCGTGCTAAAAGACAACAGGGCCCCGACAGCCCCCTCCTGCTCCTCCCCTGCAGCACGAATGAGCAGATCCGGAAAAGTCCGGGTACGATCGTCATCAGACTCCGCCCCCAAAGCTCTCCGAAAGGAGCCGGGAAGACCATTGGCCACTTCCTGCACCAGTTTCTCCATTAGCCGGGATGAATTAAACCCAGTGTCCTTGCACAACTGAAAAGCAGATTTCCACTGCCCCCCCGATCTCAGCCCCGCCAGCTTCGTCAGCCCGGCTGCTGTAAAGATCCTCCGGACACTGACAGTGGCGAGAAGTTTGCTCTGGATTGCCGGGTTGAAAAACAGAGGCTCCTCCTCCACCTCGCCATAGAACTCAGAGTGGTCTCTCCTCATCTGCAAAACCGTCCTCCACGCACAGAGGACTGACTGGTAGAACCGGGATGTCCTTGATGTGTCCACGCTATCCAGCTCTAGAAGAAACAGGTGCTTATCATATTTGAGGTCTTGTACCCTGCGCAGCAGCAGAGAAGCTGTGTCCGTCCAGGGCTGCAGCGTTCGGTACAGCAACCGTTGCACAGTCAGCAGCCGAAAAGCGGTGATGCGGCTCCGGAGGTGGACCAACCCCTGACCCCCCTCTGCCACAGGGAGGTACAGAACAGCCGATCGGAGCCAGTGGTGTCCGCCCCAGAAGAAGTCGACTATTCGTCTCTGGATTTCTGCAATGACGGTGTCTGGGGGAACGACAACTGCTACACGGTGCCATAACAAAGATGCAACCAGATTGTTGGCCACCAAAGTCCTCCCCCTGTAGGACAACTGGGGCTGGACCCATTTCCATCTAGACAATCGGGCACTAACCTTCTCGACTAGACCCTCCCAGTTCTTCCTCTGAAAGTCTGCTGTCCCCAGAAAGTCTCCTAGGACCTTTATCCCCTCCGTGCTCCACTGCAGCCCAGCTGGGAGAACGGGCCGCTCCTTGGTACTCCACCCCCCCAGCAGAAGCCCCTCGCACTTTGACCAGTTGACCCTGGCAGAAGCAGCCCGTTCATACAGCTGCAGTGCCTGTTCAAGGATCTGAACGTCACCCCGACACGTGACACACACCGTGACATCATCAGCATATGCTGACAAAGTCACTGTACGCGTCCGGTCTTCCATCAGGCTCAGCCCCGAGAGACGCTGCCTAAGCCTGTGTAGGAGAGGCTCTATAGCTATGGCATATAGCATACCCGATAAGGGACACCCCTGCCTAATCCCCCTGCAAACGGACACAGGCCTGCTAAGTCCCCCTCCCACCTTTAACAGTGCTGTTGCCCTCGAATAAAGTACCTTTATCCACGTCACAAAGTTGTCCCCAAAACCAAAAGCTGTGAGTGTTTTAAATAAATATTCGTGATCAACACGATCGAAAGCTTTCTCCTGGTCCAGTGACAACAAACCCACATCCACATCCTGCAAGTATGACAGGTCAATAATGTCCCGAAGCAAAAAAAGATTGTCCATTATTGTTCTTTCAGGGATACAGTAGGTTTGGTTGGGATGCACCACCATGCCCAGACAGTCTTTTAGTCTATTTGAGAGCACTTTTGCCAAGATTTTGTAATCAGTGCAGAGAAGGGAAACGGGTCTCCAGTTTTTCAGGAGGCCCATGTCCCCTTTTTTCGGAAGCAGAGTGAGGACTGCCCTTGTACAGCTCACTGGCAAAGCCCCCGAATCCAGACACCCACGGAAAACGTCAAATAGGTCCTCTCCCAGTAGAGCCCAGAAAGCCTTGTAGAATTCCGTGGGAAGGCCATCGATGCCAGGAGCCCGACCAGAGCTGAGCTGCTGCACCGCTGCGGAAAGTTCAGCATGAGAGATGATGGACCCCAGCGAAGCTGAGTACGCGTCCTCCAACCGAGGCAGTCCCTCAAGCAGCTCCTCCACACAGTCAGAGTCACAGGCGTCCGTGCTGAACAGGTTGTTGTAAAATTCCCTGGCCATCTTCCTCATCTCTGAGGGGTCAGAGGTCACAGAGCCATTTGTGTGCTTAAGGTGTGTCATAAGTTGATGTTCTCTGACTTTCCTTTCCAACTTAAAGAAAAAACTAGTGGGTGCATCTATGTCCCTAATAGATGTCACCCTAGCTTTAATTAGTGCACCTTTTGCCCTCTCGTGCAAAAACCCACCCAAGGCCGTCCTCCTTTCCTTCCAGGTTGTTTTAGTGCTATCTTTTCCGTCGGTTATGCTGTCCTCCAACAAACGAATCTCCTGCTCTAACCGTGTGACTTGATCCCTTTTTATGGCCTTCGTGTGTGCCGTGTGTTGCTGACAAAAGATTCTAACGTGATTTTTCCCCACCTCCCACCATTGACCCAGATTCTCGAATTCAGCTTTCTTGCTCTTCCAGTGACCCCAAAAGTCGGCAAAGGACCGACAGAAAGCCTCGTCCTGAATCAGCCTGGTATTAAAGTGCCAGTATGAGGATTTTTGGGGTTGTACACCCACAGTAAAAAGAACGGATACCAAATGATGGTCGGAAAACCCTACAGGTGATATGATGGCCGTCGTTAATTTGTTGTTGTGTGAACTGTTCACGTAGAACCTGTCAAGCCTGGCTGCACTCACCCTACCGTCACTGACCTTCACCCACGTGTACTGTCTACTGGTTGGATGGAGTTGTCTCCAAACATCCACAAAATCATTTTCCACCATCACAGTGGAGAAAAAAGAGGCAGATGGTGGATGAGGCTCTCTTCCAATCCTATCTACTGCACAGTTAGTGGTGCAGTTCCAGTCTCCCCCAACCACCACTACTGAGCTGCCACTAAACTGTTTCAGTGTATTATTAAGTTTTTGAAAACTATTTACCTTGTCAACAGGAGAGGTGTGTGCGTATACATTAATAAAAACAAAAGGTGTGTCCCTAATTGTAGTTTGCACCACCAGTATCCTTCCCTGCTCTACCTCAGTAACTGAAGTGTCTGACAGCACCAGGCGTTGTGAGAAGAGGAGAGCTACTCCTGCACTCAAATTAGAGCCATGGCTCAGGAAGCAGTGCCCACCCCACGACAAACCCCAATTCGTGCCATCTGATGGCACGGTGTGTGTTTCCTGCAGAAAAATTATATCCAGATGTTTTTGACTGGCAAGCTCAGAAATTAAAGCCCTCTTCTGTCTGTCCCTCCCACCATTGATGTTTAAGGAACCCATTTTAAGGTGCTCCATAGAAAAGTGAGAGAAGAAAAAAAGGCAGTATGAAGATATAAACCAGTAAAGTTAGAGAGACACCCTGTGCTGCATGATCATGCTGTTTTTTTTACCCTTCGAGAGATTCGGCCAGTTTTTGCTTTCCTCAGCGTTGTGATATGCTTCTTAAGTCGGAAGCGCTTCTTCTCATCCAACTGCTCATACCCTACC
Source organism: Cololabis saira (assembly GCF_033807715.1). NCBI lineage: Eukaryota > Metazoa > Chordata > Actinopteri > Beloniformes > Belonidae > Cololabis > Cololabis saira. The sequence goes on along the minus strand of NC_084597.1, from coordinate 44,983,130 downwards.
AGTCTTTTTAACATATCAACAGACTTGATGAATTTATCAGTGTCACTGAAATAATCACCAACGTTAACAGATTTCTTAAAAGTTGCATCCAAGAAGTTATTAATGTCGTCTAAAGAGTACAGATCATCCATGTTGCGATTACTCCCACAGACAGACACATCCGACTCAGACTCATATGCCATACTGCATGAAGCCTGGCTGTTGAGCTCACTCTGGCTATCAATACTGATGTTATTGTAATGAAATGTCAGGAGGGTCTCTGTGCCTGCCGGTGTGGATGCTGCAGGGAGGAGTTCCAGTACCTGATTGTGAATCACTTGCACCTGTGTCAGCTAGGAGAGGAATAAAAGAGGTCTGTGAATGACTGGACGGAGAGTGGGGAATACTTCAGTTTCTGTTCGAAGCTGCGGCACCGGGCTGGGAGGGTGCGGATCGCAGCTTTTATTGTTGCCGGCCGCGAAGACAGCTGGATAGGGGAGAGAGCCTTTTCTGAGTGAGGAGGGGAGGCTGGATGCCTCCTTTAGATAGTGAGGGACCGGGGTGTAGTAGGTGCCCATGCCTTCTCCTTACTGAGGCTTCCCTGCCACAAACTGCTGCCGGTTGTCACTAACCTGGCCGCAGTGAGTTTGGTCCGTGACGCTTCACGGGTAACTCCATGCTGACACCCCGTGGGGGGGTGTCGTCGCCAGACCGGGCGAGATAAGTTAAACTCAAATACCGTATACATTGTCCGTTATTTGTTGTGTCCTTCATATTTTTTCCTTTCATGTCTATGTATTTGAGTGATTTGATGCCCGTTCATTTCCCTATATGAACCGGAGCATAATGTTTTAACGCATATTCCAGGGTAATTGATCCTTTGTCAGGGGCTCATTTAGAGGCGACGCTGAAGGCCCCCGGGCCCCCTGCCTCCCCCTAGTGGTGTGGAGTGGTTTTGACCTGCTTATAGTTTGGAGTGGTCCCTGTGGTTTGCTGTGCAGTTTTAGCACTGAGTTTTATTAGTTTGCTGTGTCAGCTATTTGGTTTTATAGTGTGCAGTGACTCTTTGACCGTGTGCCGGCCTCGTCTGGGTTTGTGGACTTGCATTTCGTGTGGCAGGGTTGTAGGGTGGCCATTGGTGTGCCATAGCTGTTAGCCTCTAGTTCTCAGCCTGTTGCAGGGGTCATATTGCCATTTTTAAACAAAGATATATTTTCTAATAAAGATTATTTTGTATCCTATCCCTGTGTATTTGTGTGGTTGATAAACATCCTCTTGCCTCTTATACCGGACCACACCGGTTTAATAAAGGTGGTGGCAGCTTTATATTATCAGTGAAAATATATAATCTAATAAACGAATAATTATTGCAATATGACCCCTGCAACAGGCTGAGAACTAGAGGCTAACAGCTATGGCACACCAATGGCCACCCTACAACCCTGCCACACGAAATGCAAGTCCACAAACCCAGACGAGGCCGGCACACGGTCAAAGAGTCACTGCACACTATAAAACCAAATAGCTGACACAGCAAACTAATAAAACTCAGTGCTAAAACTGCACAGCAAACCACAGGGACCACTCCAAACTATAAGCAGGTCAAAACCACTCCACACCACTAGGGGGAGGCAGGGGGCCCGGGGGCCTTCAGCGTCGCCTCTAAATGAGCCCCTGACAAAGGATCAATTACCCTGGAATATGCGTTAAAACATTATGCTCCGGTTCATATAGGGAAATGAACGGGCATCAAATCACTCAAATACATAGACATGAAAGGAAAAAATATGAAGGACACAACAAATAACGGACAATGTATACGGTATTTGAGTTTAACTTATCTCGCCCGGTCTGGCGACGACACCCCCCCACGGGGTGTCAGCATGGAGTTACCCGTGAAGCGTCACGGACCAAACTCACTGCGGCCAGGTTAGTGACAACCGGCAGCAGTTTGTGGCAGGGAAGCCTCAGTAAGGAGAAGGCATGGGCACCTACTACACCCCGGTCCCTCACTATCTAAAGGAGGCATCCAGCCTCCCCTCCTCACTCAGAAAAGGCTCTCTCCCCTATCCAGCTGTCTTCGCGGCCGGCAACAATAAAAGCTGCGATCCGCACCCTCCCAGCCCGGTGCCGCAGCTTCGAACAGAAACTGAAGTATTCCCCACTCTCCGTCCAGTCATTCACAGACCTCTTTTATTCCTCTCCTAGCTGACACAGGTGCAAGTGATTCACAATCAGGTACTGGAACTCCTCCCTGCAGCATCCACACCGGCAGGCACAGAGACCCTCCTGACATTTCATTACATTATCTCTGCCAGAGGAGGCTGAAGCTGTCTCCTCTGTGGACCAGGATTGTATCTTAGGATCTGCAGACTGAGAACTGCTTGTGTTGTCTGTTTCCATCTGCACTACATTTTGATTTTGCTCCTCTTTCTCTGCGCTGGGTGCCTTGTCAGCCGCAGCCGCGCGCACGGCACCGTCATCAGCCGCATGAGCGGCGCCCGGAGCGGCATCGCCCTCCGGGGCCGGGGCCGGGGCCGCATCACTCTCCGCGGCCGCCGGGGCGGCATCACTTTCCGCACCCGGAGCCGCGCCAGCCGCGGCTCCATCACCAGTGGCTTCTCCCATCACCGCCTGCCGCCTATGCGGACACGCGACACGCTTGTGCCCCACGTCCCCACACTCAAAACACTTGAGCTGGCCTGAACTCGCGTACACCATATAAAACCCGTCCCCGTGCTTCACCCTGAATGAAACCTCCAGAGTCTGAGCTGGGGAATCCAGAAACATAAAAACCTGCCTCCTCAGAGACTGCACATGCTTCAGTTTCGGATCCCTGCAGCCCAGACTCACTGTCCTGAAACCGCTGGCAAATTTACCAAACCTGCGGAGCTCAGTCTCCAGCAGGTTGTTGGGGATGAACGGCGGTACACCGGAGACAGTGATCCGCGTGGAGGGCGTTGACAGCGGGGACACCTGAACAAACACGTCCCTTATAAAAACGGCGCTCCCGATCAGCTGATGCACCTGTTGCTCCTCTTTCAGGAACACCACCACCGCTTTGTTCATGCGGGATGCAAACACCAGGTTACTGTGTCCTACCTGCTCGCCTGCAGCCAGCAGAACCTCCTCCACGGTTACATTTCCCTCCGGAGGGACGACCCGCACTCCCTGTCTAATGGACGGAGGTGGCGTCTCCGCTGACGCCATTCCCCCGGGGAGCGGGGAAAACCCCGACAGCCCCACCGATCGCAACAACAACACGCAATAGAAGTTTAAAGAAAAAAATCTTACCTGATCATGCAGTTAGAACAGTGACAGATCAGTGAAGGACAGGACTCAGACAATTCAAACTCCGCGCTCCCACCGCGCTCCCACCGCACCACCACTCACACTCACACTCACGCTCACACCCACCGGAAACGGAAACGAGAGGAGAGGAGAGGAGAGGAGAGGAGAGGAGAGGAACAGGAGAGGGAGAGGGAGAGAAGAGGAACAGGAGAGGGAGAGAAGAGAGGAACAGGAGAGGGAGAGGAGGTGCAGAGGAGAAGAGAGGAAGAGCAGAGAGGAAGAGGAGTAGGAGAGATCCGGGCGCTGGGGGGCCCATCTTAGATTATTTTGTCCCGGGCCCAGGCAAGACTGTCAGCTGGCCTGGCGGCAACCTTCACAAACAGTCTGACTCTGGTTTTGAGGGAAAACTCTGGAGTCTTTCTGAAGCTTGGTCATCTACAGAAACTCGGAATGAGGCGTGACAATCTGTGTTTGGAAAAGAAAAACAGCTCCTAAGAAGGCTCCACAGTAGAACCAGCCCAGCGCCAGGACCACTTTCAAGTTAGTCAAAAAGGGGTAACAGAGTCCACCTCTCAGTCATGATGACAATCGGTGGAGGGGGCTCCAAGCTTAGACACCCCAATCTGGATCCCTGTGATCCCTGTGATCCCTGGATCCACTCAGATCCCTCAGTTAGGACCTAGCAGAAGTCACAAAGACCACACTACTGATTATAACAGTGTATTTGAATTAAAAACACCCCCAATTTTGTCTTTAAACCTTTCTGGGTGTTATTTTTGTGTCATTGTGAAAACATTGAGTAGTTTTATGTTTTTAATTTATTTTTCAAATGTATTTATTATAATTTTTATGTAGATGACAGTCAAATTTATGTCCTTCTTAAAAAGAAAGACAATTACTCAATCACTGCCCTAGTTACTGTAAGTGTCTTGATGACATAAAGGCCTGGATGTCTCTGAACTTTTTAAACTTTGAATGAAAAAAAGACAGAAGTGATGGTTTTTGGTGGCGCCGCTGGAACAGTCTTCCAGATCTGGGCTCCTTGGCCCGGCATGTAAAACCAACCATCACTAACCTAGGGGTAAAAGTGGATGCAGCTCTAAAGCTTGACAGCCAGATCAGGGCGGTTGTCAAATCTAGTTTTTATCATTTGCGGCAGCTGGCTAAAATAAAGCCAATTCTTTCAAAACAACAGCTCGAAGTAGTTATCCATGCCTTTGTCACCACTCGGCTGGACTATTGCAACGGCCTTTATGTGGGGGTTAGTGGCTCCTCCATCTCCATCTCCAGAATGCAGCAGCCTTTTAACTGGCACACGGAAATATGAGCACATTTCCCCCATTTCAGCCTCCCTCCTCTGGCTAACCATACAGTCTAGGATTCATTTTAAAATTATTTTAATTGCTTTTAAATCCTTGAAAGGCCTTGCCCCGCCGTACCTCTCTGAGCTCCTACACCCTTATTCACCCAGTGACTCTCTCAGATCAGCTGATCAGCTGCTCCTGAGAGCCTAAAACTAACTAAAAAACTAAAACTAAGAGGAAGCTCAGAGGGGACCGCCAGTGGCGTATCCAGGACATTTTTACTGGGGATGCCCAGATGGGACACAGAGCCAGACTGGGGTGGCCATACCGGGAGAACCTTTATGAATGGCATGTGATCAAAATGTGTAAATATCGCATTGCTTTGCATCAACATCTACACATATGTATAATAACTGAATTCTAGAACTCATGTTAGCATTCATTGAATTGTCAGACTGTTGTTTTGACATTTGACAGTTATCTATTCCTCTTCCATTTCAACCTATTATGGTAGTTACACATTTTCAGAGCCATTCTCATTGTAGAACATTAAAGTCCTCAACAAAATCAATCTGATAATATCAGGTATAATGTATAATCATTAAAAAATGATACAGGTCAAAAGTAATGATTCCTTTGACTATTTATTTAAATAAATGATAAATAATTCAAACAATATGATAAAAATACACTATGTACAACAACACACTCTTCTACAAACTTTTAAAGTCAAACACAATATGATCAAAATACACTATGTACAACAACACACTCTTCTATAAACTTTTAAAGTCAAGAACAATAAGAGGTTCCCAATAAGCACTTGCTTTTGTATTGAACTGCACAGTTGATGTGTCTTGGCTTTGGGAATATTCAAGCCATGGATACTGTTGGTACCAGTCTCTCTGGAAGCACCTGTTCCTGTTACCTTGCAGGGTCCGAGGAAATACCTTCAGATGAGGCTGTTGGACCTGCTGCTCTGGACTGGGAGAGATCTGCAAATAATCATCAAAATAAGTCCATCAGTGTGAGGCTAACTGTTTAAATGACTGATAGATGACTGTTCTCATCCCAAAACACTTAACACATCACATAGGGAATGCTTATGAACTCAAAATACAGTATCAACCTCTCTCTTGATCCAATTTCACCAGGCTGAGAAGTTACTGTTTAAACTTTAACCAATTCCTCATCAAATGAGAACATCTACGGGTCTTACCGCGCCTTCGCTGTTGCAGCTCCAAAACTTTGGAACAACCTGCCTCAGCAAATAAAACAGGCCTCCTCTCTGTCTGTTTTTAAATCTCTTCTCAAAATCCACCTCTTCTCCTTGGCTTTTAACACCTAGCAAGACAGTTGAGTTTATTTTATCCTTTTATTCTTTATTTTGTTCTTTTATCTTCTATTCTATCCTTTTTTATTCACTTAACTTATCATGAGTGTTTTATTTATGTGTCTTGTGTTTTACGGTGTTTTGTCTTTGTTTTCCATTCGCTGTGTGTTTTTAAAGTGCTTTATAAATAAAGTTGACTTGACTTGACTATGAAACTTTTTTATAAAGTAAAAACATTTGTTATTATTATTATTATTATTATTATTATTATTATTATTATTATTATTATTATTATTATTATTTTTGTTGTTGTTGTTATTGTTGTTGTTATGGGAGTTATTATTGGGTACGTCTTTGTCCATTTGAACACAACAGTAAAATATCTCAATTTATTTTCATGGAGATTTTTCCTAGTTCTTTTTTAACTAAGTAAACTGTAAACACTTTTGGTTCTGGTCATTTCCACTAAAGAAACTGTCCTGGACAAACAAAGTGGATCCTCAACTCAATATTTAATTTCACAAGCCTTTGATTCAATAACCTTGATTCAATCATCTATGTGACTCTCAGGGAGACTTGTGCATCTGTAGACAGGTACTCATGGTCCACTCATAAACTAAAGGAATGACAAAATGTACCATTTAGTCCATTTAGATATTACTCAGCGAAACCTTCTACAAACAGGAAAATCTTGGTCCAATGAATTGTGGGATGTTCTAGCATGGATTTCTTGATTGTTCGGGTTTTATATACATGAATCCAAACAGATAGGAGTTCTAAAAGTGAAACATTTAGTCTTATTTCTACTGTTTATGTTCATTTATTCAGCTCTGATGATATAGTTTTACACTTCTGCTGGAACCTCACCTGACATTCCTTTACTTAGATTTATGCAAACACAACTTACAGAGATTAACCCGTTTTACAGGAAACATGCCCTTTTACCACAACTCAACAGCAGGCCTGGTTAGGAAGGAGCTTGGCTCAAAGGTTGATATCGTGATGTGAAAAGAGGATGGAAATATACAACAGAATGACTGTTTTGATATAAAAGGATAAAATATGATGGATTGTATTGCATTTCATTTGAGTTTTTGTTAAAAGGAACCCTGCATATTAAGACATGTAGGTCTTAAAAGATAAATGTTGGTATCAATTATAACAATGTGATATAAAAAACCTTTTTGATGTCTTCGTTTTTATAAAATTTGAAAATATAATTTAACATGTAAGTCGCCATTGTTTTTTACATTCTGGGCAGTACGTCACACGGTGGCTCCTGCTAACCCCCGTCCACTGTTCTGACACCCAGAAACAGATGAAAACACAGCTAAACAGGTGACGGCGCACCAGAAACACAGATGAAAACACAGCTAAACATTAAGGTGACGGCGCACCTACAAAAAAGTTAAAAAAAAAAAAAAAAAAAGTGCAGCCCCATACAGCATGAACTATAAAAACACCATAAAACTCAGATAGACTAACAGACCACACGTTTCAACTAGCAGATAGCCGATGCTACAATAAAAACCCCAGCCAGATCTGCCGTCATTAAATTAAATAAAGATGTTCTTGCCTATTTGAAGCGAAGTCTGCGCCTCCCGTTTCATCAAAGTCCCGGGCCAGTCCCCTCAGCCTCTGGTCTGTCATCACCCAGCACCGAGGCCGGTTTTAGGGGGGGGGCAGGGGTGGGCTATGCCCACCCAAACGTGCATCCTCCCCACCGCTGCTCCATCCCGGCGGCGGCAGCGAGAGCGGAGAGTGGAGAGCGGGTGGCGGAGCGCTGCGGGCTGTAGAGCCCCGGCTACGCAGGCTACGGCGTAGCCTACGCCGTCTACGCCGTAGCCTACGCCGTAGCCTACGCCGTCTACGCAGGAGCCTGATGCACTGGTAAGATGCGCACGACTTTGATCATTTTTGCAGATCTCCCGTGCATCACAGAACTTTGATCCAGTTTGCCTGAACCGAGACGTCTTATGGGCTCCCTCGTCAGCCTCCACGGCCGGGAGATGCTGCTCATCTATGTTTTAGATACCTGTCCCAGTTAAACTAACGCGGCTTATCTTCCCAGAGCCACCGTTGTACGTCATCGCCCCCAGAATGCATTGCGCAGGTAAAACATGGCGCCTCCCGCAGGTCAAAATATGTAATAAACATTGTAGATTTTTAAAGCAATTAGATTATTTTATGTGTTTCTAACAACATATTTTAGTATAAGAGAACAATTGTGGCTAATTAGGGACTACATGTCTTAATATGCAGGGTTCCCTTTAAAGGAGCATGAGGCTCCTTTTAAGAAATGAGACTCTCTAGCGCCACCCTTCACCATGACGGCCGTCGGGGGTACTGCAGCCAACAGTGAAGCCGGCACGGGAGAACGGGGAGAACAAGCATGCAGCGTCATGTGACGTCACATCCGCAGGACAGCGCGGGAAACTCGGCCCCAGCACTGCAGCACATTTTGCAGCACACAGCCTGTTCAAGGCAACGGAGAGATACACTAGAGGGCTCATTCTTTTGGGTTTGGAACGCTTAATCTGACTAGAAAACTTAAAACGTTTACGAATTTTTTTCATAAATCCTGCCTCAATCCTGCCTCAAGCTCCTTTTTAAGTGTTTTTTTTTTTATTTTACATATTGGTGAGATTGGTGTGAGGCTTGAAAACGTAAAATGTGTTGCCTGTCCTGTTTGCTCTGCTGACCACTAGGGTCTGGATCCAGACCATTTGGATACAATAGACGCCCTATTGTATCCAAATCAGTCTGAAGAAGAGCAAAATGCGCTGGAAACGTTACAACGTTTGATGTGCTAAATAAATCTGCACTAGGGAGTAAAGGTGTGCGGTCTCCTCTCTTGTTTTTTCCTGCATCTATGTTTTGAGACCAGCACCTGTTGAGGTATTGAATGTGTGCAACCTATTTTACCCTTTATTAGGTGGATATAGAAAATGGATGGATGGTTCTTCAATGACTGTCCAATGTCTCTCCAGGAATGGATGGATGGATGGATGGAAGGATGGATGGATGGATGGATGGATGGATGGATGGATGGATGGATGGATGGATGGATGGATGGATGGATGGATGGATGGATGGATGGATGGATGGAAGGAAGGACCAATCGTGACAGAGAAGTTGGCTGCAGCTCAGAGCTGAAATGACAGGAATGAAGGAGAAGCAGTTTCTGTCCAACTGGTTCATGATGCAGAGACGTGATGAGTTCACTGACATCTGTTCAACTCACCATCCTCACGTATGGAACTGTTTGCTGTCTGTTGGATTTCCTAGAAACGCTGGGTTTACTGCAGCTGAGCCATGGCTGGTTAAACCCTGGTAAACCAACACAAACAGGGAAAGGAAGAAGGTGGTGAAGGGTCTGCTGTGATTTCAGAAAACCAGTCTCAATAAAGTTAAACTTGAAGAATAAAAACACTGACAACTGATTCAACACCAAATGACTTCATGATGAGTGTTTCACAGAAACTAGTGGGGGTAGGGGGGGTGTGTGTGTCTGAGGTCGAGCTCCATAGAGGATGAATAGAGAGTGAGAGGGAGGGAGAGAGGGAGGGAAGGAGTGTCAGCCAGTCTAACTGGTTTGGGCGAGGCAGCTTCACTGACACAGAGAAAGAGAGAGAGAGAAGCTTCGTGCATTCGTCTGGATCAGTCCAAACTTTATTTACTTACAGAGACCAGGACTAGTATCAGGACTATGACCAAGACCAGGGCCCGGACCAGGACCAAGACTAGGATCTAGACCAGCACCAACATCAAATTGAAGACTGTAACAAGAACCAGGGCCCAGAACAAGACCAGGATCACCTGCACCGGAGAACCTGAGGAAAAGAGGTGAGTCACATGATCAGGAGGTAAAACTCTTTAGACCTGTACCTTAGTATAGCACTACAAAGTACAGTCAGTATTATAGTACTACAGAGTACAGCAGTGTAGTATTTAGGGTTCAGTATATTTTACCACAACAACTAAACCGCCGGATCTTCCTCTGTAAGTGCAGAGGAAATCAGGTTGAGACGCTTTTAGAAAAGGTTTCTATAAATAAATGAAATACTGATTTCCTTAATCCTGGATATTCAAGATTGAACATGCAGAGTTTTTTTCTTTTATTGTTACTTGTTTCTTTGTCTAAAGAGTTAGACATTCCCAAGAACAGAACCTGGGGCCGGATTCACCAATATGTTCTTAAGGACAATCTTAAGAAATGTCTTAAGATCTAAAATTAAGAAGTTCATAAGAAAGTTCTTAAGTGAAATTCCTCAATATTTTCTTAAGAACCTTCTTAAGAACTGTCATTTCTTACAAATTTCTTATTTTTCCTACTTAAGAACTTCTTAAAATATGTCATTGCACGCGCCAACAAACAACATTTATACAGGTAGTTTGGTCTAAACCGTCAGTCACTCACTAAACATGGAGAAGGAGAAAAAGAGATGCAGGAACTTTTCAAGGTTATGGTGGATGAGATTAATGTGTTGAAAAAGGGGATATTAGAGTTTTACCTTTTCACAGTAGAAATTTTAAGACAGGTCAAGGTTGTCTTAAAGTTAAGAGAAAAGTCAAGAACAAATTTGAGAACTTTTATTTCAAGAAAACCATTTATTCTTAAGTTTTTTCTTAAGAAGAAACTTAAGAAGAAAGTTGAGAAAATAGAACTTTTTTGGAGAATATGACTTCTTCTCTTTTTTCTTCTTAAGACTGAACTTAAAAAAAAAATGACACTTAAGAAGATTTTTTTTCTTAAGAATGTTTTGTGAATCCGGCCCCTGATCTCTAGGGCCATAGCTTCAATTAAATTCAATTTTATTTATATAGCGTCTAATACAACAAAAGTTGTCCCTAGACGCTTTCCAGAGACCCTTACCCAGAACATGACCCCCGAGCAATTATTACATAAACAATGGCAGGCAAAAACTCCCCTAGTGGGAGAAAAACCTTAAGCCAAACAGTGGCAAGAAAAACTCCCCTTTAGGAGGGAAGAAACCTTGAGCAGGACCAGGCTCATAAGGGGGGACCCTCCTGCCGAAGGCCAGACTGGTGGGTCGGGGACGGCAACAGCACAGCAGGCAGGTGGAAGCAGCAACGGGATGACCAGGGGTGGGGACCGCAGGCCAGCACGCAGCTCCCGAAGCTCCGGCCCAATCAGCAAGTCCCAGCTTGGGGTGCAGGGTCAGGGAAAGGTTAAAAAGGGGCAGGGCCAGGGAGAGGAGTCTTGACGGACAAACCTTCTCCCCCGCCTGCCCGGGCCGTTACCCTGCCCCTCTCACTCCCACGCTGCAGGTTCCGGTGTCCGGCAGAGGATGCTGCAACATGTACAAAAGAGAGAAAAGGGAGGAGAAGGGGGGGCCAGCACAAGAAACTACAGGAGCGACTCTAGCACACCAGAGTTTACACTACCTAGAGATTTACCAACACCAGCTAGAGGTTTACTAAACACTAACTATAGGCTTTACTAAACAGAAAGGTTTTAAGTTTAGTTTTAAAGGTGGAGGTGGTGTCAGCCTCCTTAACCCAGATTGGAAGTTGGTTCCATAGTAATGGTGCCTGATACCAGAACGCCCGCCCTCCAAATCTACATTTAGATACTCTAGGAACTACGAGTAAACCTGCACTCTGAGAACGGAGAGCTCTGACAGGAACATAAGGCACTATTAAGTGCCTTATGTTCCTGTTTTTACAAAACTCCTGTTTTTACAAACTCTTTTTTACAAAGAGTTTGTAAAAAAGTGCAAACTCTTAACAGAACCTTGAACCAAGTGCCAACTGTACATTACAATCTTAACGTGGTTATGGCTTCAGTGGACCAACATCTGGATTATGCTGGTACATGACTGTATTGGCAGGTGTGGATAACAACAATTTTGGTAGATGTATGAACACACAGTATAGACAGTATGTCTCTTTAGGCTTCACTCAACATCACACAAATGATGAGGAGACCCCAACCTTTAAGCGCATTAGCTGAGGCTCATATTGAGATCCTGTTGTCATCTTCCTTCTCTTACCATACATGAGATGGACACACTAAACGTCTAGTGGTGGGAAGCTGCTGCCTCCACCTGGCAGACAATTGAATTATATAAGTTATTCTAATCGCACATATATGGAGTTCATAATCATCCATCTGTTATATACCCACTTATTTCAAAGCGGGGTCACAGGTACCTGCTGGAGCCATCCCAGCAAACTGCAGCCAAAAGGCAAGGCTCCACCTGGACAGATTGCCGGTCCATCGCAGGATTCAAAATCACTTTTTACATATATCCCTGACATATGAAGTTTAAAGGTTCATATTTAGTGGACTGCTTGTATTCTTGATCATCCTCCTGCTGCACTTTCAGTCTCTGGTCTCTTGCAGCATGTCTTGATGAGGTTAATGCATCTACTACAGGTTGTTGTTTTGTTTTTGGTCCTTTCATCACCTCTAAACTGGTCCAACTTCATCGTATTGGGTGTGGTTTTTCAGTCATACCAGATTCTTAGTGGGAGTGAAGTCGAGACTCTGACTAGCCCATACAAAAACATTGAACTGTTTCCTCTTAACCCTTGTGCTGTGTTTGGGTCAAGGGAGGGTGAAGGGAGAAAAGAAGGAATGAAGGAAGGGAGAAAAGATGGAAGGAAGGAAGGGAGAAAAGATGGAACGAAGGAAAAAAGGAAGTAAGGAAGAAAGGAAAAAAAGAAGGAAAGAAGGAAGGAAGTAGGAAAGGGAGTAAGGAAGGGAGAAAAGATGGAAGGGAGGGAGAAAGGAAGGAAAGAAGGGAGAAAAGTAAAGAAGGGAGGGAGGAAGGAATGGAGAAAAGGAAAGAAAGAAGGGAGGGAAGAAGGAAGGAATGGAGAAAATAAGGAAAGAAGGAAGGAAAAGCAAAGAAGGTAATAAAGGAACGAATGACGAAAGGGAGGTAGGAAGAAAAAGGAGTAAAGGAGGGTAAAAAAGGAAGGAAAGAGGAAAGGAAGAAGGAAGGAGAGAGCATGGCCGGAGGAGAGAAGGACAGAAGAATTGGGTCATTTTGACCCAAAGACAGCACAAGGGTTAAACTACTGAAGTCTGAAGGTCTGAGGTCTCTGTGCTGAGTCTCTTTCTAAGGTCGGAGGTCTTTGGTCTCCGCTCCACTCAGTTTTTAAGTTTTTCTCTCTCCCTCTTGTCTGTACAGACGTTTCTCAACCAGACGGCCTCTTCTCCAATCGGCCAGTTCACAGACTGATCGATTGGTGTGGGCTCGGTCCTGCGGTGGCGTGACCATGTCGTCAAACATCAACGTGTCCCTAGAAAACCCCTACGGTCTGGTGACCATTCCCCGGGCAAAGCTCCGGCCCTCTGATGGCGGGACGGTGATAGCCAATCCAATGGCCCTGAGCAGCGAGGCCGGGAACCCGTACGTGGTGTCGAGCTCCGCCCCGCCACCGTACATGGTGAAGGAAGATGGAGGCGAGGAGGAGGAGAGGAGGTACTGTGCCTGCTGCTACCGCTGCAGGAAGAAGTGATATCAGGAGGAGGTGACATCACAGCAGGAGGAGGAGGTGCTGGGATTGACTCTGATGTATTTTAGTAAATGACTGCGGAGACAGAGACATGAAGACATTAAGACAGAAGAAGGAAAGGTTGGCTTAAGCAAGGTTACCCTCTGGGAGCCTTTGGGACTCTGGGACTCTGGGTCTCCTGGGACCTGTGGGACCTTTAAAGGAGCATGAGGCTCCTTTTAAGAAATGAGACTCTCTAGCGCCACCCTTCACCACGACGGCCGCCGAGGGTACTGCAGCCAACAGTGAAGCCGGCACGGGAGAACGGGGAGAACGCACATGCAGCGTCATGTGACGTCACATCCGCAGGACAGCGTGGGAAATTCCGGCCCGGAATTGCAGCACATTTTGCAGCACACAGCCTGTTCAAGGCAACGGAGAGATACACTAGAGGGCTCATTCTTTTTGGTTTGGAACGCTTCATCTGACATTATTACTAGAAAAATTAAAACGTATACAAATTTTTTTCATAAATCCTGCCTCAATCCTGCCTCATGCTCCTTTAAGTCCCCGGTATATCAGTTATTTGTTTTCTTTTTTCATAATGCAGTGCACACAAACAATTTCAGGTCTAAAATGGTTGTTGCTGCCTGTGGATGCAACGGTTTCACTTCTCTGTGGTTGCCATGACAACTCAGGAAAAGCTTAATTAATCACATCTGATGATGTCACTGAATACTCTCATGAGTGTTGGACATGTTTGATGTGTTCATGATTTTTGATGAAGTCTGATTTCTCATCATGTTGACGGTTCGTAGAAGCTCCACATTTAGTTTGGAACAAATACATCAGTAATATCAAGTTCATTTAAAATTGTATTAAGGAGCAAACATCAACTTTCTGAAAATGAAGCAATGCTCATAAATGTGGATGTTTCTGATGGATTAAACATTTTTTTCCATTGTTCATGTTTGTTGCTGTACAACATTCAGTTTTTTCATTACAAACAATGAAAAGATTCTAAATGAAGGAGTTTTTAAAGTAGAAACAGCTGAAACACTTGAATAAAATCATTGTGATGCTGAACAGTTTCTGATGACGTAAATAACTAAATAAAGAGATTATTTTTATGATTATAAATTCTGACAGTCTCATTCACATCATGTTCAACATCTGAAAAGACTTACCGTATTTTCTGGACTATAAGCCGCACCTGCATATAAGCTGCATCCGCTCTATTAAAAAAAAAAGAATATTTATGTTGTTAGATTAAATATTTACTACATGTACAGAAGGATTTTGAACTGTAAATGATGTACATGTTTGTACCTAAATAGAACCTTTCCTAACAGTTTCTTTTAACAATAGCAACTTTTCTGATTAAAACGGGACAGAACCAAGAGAAAATAACCGCTATTTATTTATCTATCTATCTGTTTGAAATCTGCTTCTACCTACTTCTATCTGCTAAAGAAGAAGTAGCGTATTCTTCTTTGCATTTATTTTGTCTTAGTTTTGATTCTAATTCCGGTTAGAGCGCCCCGAGCGGTGGAAGAAGAATCCACAGAATAGCAGAAAATAATAATCAAAGAGCTAACATAAATGCAGCCTTAGGAGGTCACAAGCAGGTATCATTTTGAGCTGGTCCCAAGCCCGGATAAATGCAGGGGGTTGTGTCAGGAAGGACCTCCTACATTATACCTAAACCAAACTTAACATTCAAATCACAGGATCCATGAACCCCGTAATGGATCGGTCGAGGCCCGGGTTAACGACAGCCATCAACACTGTTGGTCAAAGCAGTTTTACCATGGTGTGGTGGGTAGAGAAGTAGCTGTGATGGTATAATGTTCAGTGTTGTTAGTTGTTATGCTTCACAGGTTGAAATGAAATGGTTGTAGTCAATACTTTCTTCCAGAAGAGGCAGGAACATTGGGTGTCTTAAATGAGCGGAGGTAGGGGCACACAGGTGGACTTGCGTAGATGATGTAAACTGAAGGAGAGCACTTGGTGTGTGATCCGGGGGGGAAATACACGACGAGACTTGTTGGTGGAATGAGGAAGTACAGGAGCATACAGAGAAAGAGGTTAGCTAAGAGGAAGTGGGACACTGAGGAGTGTACAAGGAGATGCAGTGTAAGGTGAAGGTAGAGCTGGCAAAGGCCAAACTAAGGGGGTACGATGATTTGTATGCCAGGTTGAACAGTAGGAGGGAGAAAACGGATTTATACAGGTTGGCAAAACAGAGAGAAAGCAATGGGAAAGCTGCTGAAAAGTCAGCTGGAGCTCCGAGCAGCTAAGAAGTGACAGAGCTCCTGGTAGATCTGGTCGTTCCTTTTCGCCCGTCTAGATCTTTTTAATTCTCTCCTCAGCACCAGGTTTATGAACATCTGACCCTCAGAGTTGGATCAGAAACAGACTTTTGCTGCCGTTGCTGCTAGAATAAAATGAACAAGAAGCCGTCAGAGTTTCTTTCTCTGATTTCCTCTTCCTGACTCAGACGTCTGACTCCAACCCCCCGACCAATCGGTGGCCTGTAGTGTGATGATGTCAGATACAGCCGACTCAGCAGCTTAGAACCTCGGCAGAATAGATACAGAAAAGTATCTATTCGGCACGTTAG